>NC_140002.1:31031977-31251977 GCF_964263955.1 Coregonus lavaretus
AACTCGTCGTGTTTGGAGGACAAAGAATGCTGAGTTGCATCCAAAGAACACCATACCTACTGTGAAGCATGGGGGTAGAAACATCATGCTTTGGGGCTGTTTTTCTGCAAATGGACCAGGACGACTGATCCGTGTAAAGGAAAGAATGAATGGGGCCATGTATCATGAGATTTTGAGTGAAAACCTCCTTCCATCAGCAAGGGCATTGAAGATGAAACGTGGCTGGGTCTTTCAGCATGACAATGATCCCAAACACACCGCCCGGGCAACGAAGGAGTGGCTTCGTAAGAAGCATTTCAAGGTCCTGGAGTGGCCTAGCCAGTCTCCAGATCTCAACCCCATAGAAAATCTTTGGAGGGAGTTGAAAGTCCGTGTTGCCCAGCGACAGCCCCAAAACATCACTGCTCTAGAGGAGATCTGCATGGAGGAATGGGCCAAAATACCAGCAACAGTGTGTGAAAACCTTGTGAAGACTTACAGAAAACGTTTGACCTGTGTCATTGCCAACAAAGGGTATATAACAAAGTATTGAGAAACTTTTGTTATTGACCAAATACTTATTTTCCACCATAATTAGCAAATAAATTCATAATAAATCCTACAATGTGATTTTTAGGATTTTTTTTTCTCATTTTGTCTGTCATAGTTGACGTGTACCTATGATGAAAATTACAGGCCTCTCTCATCTTTTTAAGTGGGAGAACTTGCACAATTGGTGGCTGACTAAATACTTTTTCCCCCACTGTATATGTAAATGTAAATGTTCTATGTGTGCTATTTCTATGCTTCCCATTCTTAAGTTTAGTTTTTTTGTGTCTTTTACTTTCGATTTTGTACACCAACTTTAAACAGCTGAAAATACTATATTTTTGATTATTAAAAAAATATTTCACAGTGGCTTAGATGGTACAATGATTCTCTATTTCAGACATTGCTTGTTTTGTCACATAAACTGAAATTAGGCGATCTATTCGATTTTTTTTCTACCAGAAAATGGTGGAGCAATTTCTGCATCTTGCACCTTAATTAAATAAAGTTTGAGGATGTCTGCTGCCAGTTCTGAAGTCTTTATAAAGGCTGACATAAAAGAGCATGTGACAATAAAGATTATTGTCAGACTAACATTCTGATGCCTCCTCATCAAGACTCTTAAGAGAAGACTTAGTGGTGTCAAAAAGCCAGTCTGACCTGCTTCATTTATTCACCTGAGCCTTTAGCCATTTACTTTCTAATGATAAACATGACTGTGTTGATATGCAGAGAGGACACATGATGGGTTAGCATTTGTGTCAAGTTTAGTTGTAATGGCAGTTGGGTTTCACTCTAAACGTTTTTAAAAGCAGGAATGATGTGCCTTCTTGTCAATTAGTAAGGAAAATAGTTGCTGCATGTTACGATTAGGTTTTCTCTGGAATCTCTTTGCCTTTCTAGGAATGTGCTTCCTACGATTTATAAGCCCAAAATGACAGTGACAGTCCTCCCTCTGGCCCACTCCGAGCCCCCTGCATGGCATACCAGCATCCAGTGGTGGTACCTGTTGCGTAAGGCAGGGGCTGGGGCTGGGTGTGTAGGTGTGTTGGGGGGTGGGCAAAATCTCTCTGTTGGGTAAAGCTATTTGTGTTCAGTCCTGAGCTTGCAGTCTCAACCGTCCCACAATGAGAGGCGCCTGTGTTGTGAGAGGAGAATCAGAGGAGGATCTGTCACTGACCCAGACCAGGTACTGCAGCACTGCATCTACAGTACTGAATCCAACAGGTGAGTTCTGCCTGCCTTTGATCTTTTAGACACCTATCTGGAGACATTTATTAGATACTGGAAGGGAGAGAGTGTGCTGCTAATTCAGACACAAGACAGCTTGCAGAATACTTACATGATTGACTTATACATAAATAGTTTATTGAGACTTATGCTGTTGCATTTGAGAAACACTTTCAACAGGTTTAACTACAGGTCCATAGACTTGCATTTGTTTTGGTGTTGCTTGACCATCTGTAGAGTATGAATAGTCCATTACTCAGGGGGAGAGTGTCTATAATGTGAATGTTTGAATGCATACACAGTTGCTCACAATGATTTGAGTAGGAAATAGAGAATGTATTTTACAATTGGTTGTAGATTAATGTAAGATTTGGCATACACTACCGGTCAAAAGTTTTAGAACACCTACTCATTCAAGAGTTTTTCTTTATTTTTACTATTTTCTACATTGTAGAATAATAGTGAAGACATCAAAACTATGAAATAACACATATGGAATCATGTAGTAACCAAAAAAGTGTTAAACAAATCAAAATATATTTTATATTTGAGATTCTTCAAATAGCCACCCTTTGGCTTGATGACAGCTTTGCACACTATTGGTATTCTCTCAACCAGCTTCACCTGGAATGCTTTTCCAACTCCTTGTCTTGAAGGAGTTCTCACATATGCTGAGCACTTGTTGGCTGCTTTGCCTTCACTCTGCGGTCCGACTCCCAAACCATCTCAATTTGATTGAGGTCGGGGGATTGTGGAGGCCAGGTCATCTGATGCAGCACTCCATCACTCGTCTTCTTGGTAAAATAGCCCTTACACAGCCTGGAGGTGTTGGGTCATTGTCCTGTTGAAAAACAAATGATAGTCCCACTAAGCCCAAACCAGATGGGATGGTGTATGCCTGCAGAATGCTGTGGTAGCCATGCTGGTTAAGTGTGCCTTGAATTCTAAATAAATCACAGACAGTGTCACCAGCAAAGCACCCCAACACCATCACACCTCCTCCTCCATGCTTCATGGTGGGAACCACATATATAGAGATCATCCGTTCACCTACTCTGTGTCTCACAAAGACACAGCGGTTGGAACCAAAAATATCAAATTCGGACTCATCAGACCAAAGGACAGATTTCCACCGGTCTAATGTCCATTGCTCAAGTTTCTTAGCCCAAGCAAGTCTCTTCTTCTTATTGGTGTCCTTTAGTAGTGGTTTCTTTGCAGCAATTCAACCATGAAGGCCTGATTCACGCAGTCTCCTCTGAACAGTTGATGTTGAGATGTGTCTGTTACTTGAACTCTGTGAAGCATTTATTTGGGCTGCAATTTCTGAGGCTGGTAACTCTAATGAACTTATCCTCTGCAGCAGAGGTAACTCTGGGTCTTCCATTCCTGTGGCGGTCCTCATGAGAGCCAGTTTCATCATAGAGCTTGATGATTTTTGCAACTGCACTTGAAGAAACTTTCAAAGTTCTTGACATTTTCCGTTGACTGACCTTAATGTCTTAAAGTAATGATGGACTGTCGTTTCTCTTTGCTTATTTGAGCTGTTCTTGCCATAATATGGACTTGGTCTTTTACCAAATAGGGCTATCTTCTGTATACCCCCCTACCTTGTCACAACACAGCTGATTGGCTCAAACGCATTAAGAAGGAAATAAATTCCACTTCTAACAAGGCACACAGTCCTATAGTGACACCAGATGTTGACTCACTGACCCCTGAGTCAATTACCCTTGACTGGATGGCACATTAAAGGTGCTACATAAAGGAGTTTTTAGAATTCTTGCATTGTAATTTCAGGAAAAGTCCATAATATATCTTTTTTTTGTCATTTTAGTAGACACTCTTATCCAGAGCGACTTACAGTTAGTGAGTGCATACATTTTCCAAACTGTAATAGTGGAATGATAGTGTTTCACAGTATTATTTACCTGCCAGTGTTGTGATCGCTGTGATATTTCCCTATTGATTTCACCCTCCGGGCCGGCTTCTGTTGTCAAAATAGGAAAGCTGTTATCTAGTGGAAACTCGGGCAAGCGGCCAATGTAGAAATCGCTCTGTAAATTTCCTGGTTGCAAGAATTCTACACTGTTCGCTCAATTTCAGGTTATGTGAGAAAACAAGCACTGGATAGTGTAGGCAATCATTGTACCATCTAAATCACTGTGCAATATCCTTTCAATAACCACAAATATCGTTTTTACAGCTGTTTGAAGCTGGTGGACCAAAACTGAAAGTAAAAGTCTCAAGCTTGAGTCTCCAGGGGAGATTTGTTTTGAATGCTGTTGCAATTGCTGTTGCTATCTTGTACATAGGGGAGAAAATCAGAAAAGTTCTGTGTACTTTTACCCTTTAACAATTTGACATAAACAGTTGTATTCATGAGTTTTATTGAAGAATGTCAACAACAACAAATAATTTACGCCAAAGCAAAAACCTGAGAAAAATGCATTGATATGAATGCTGTTAAGTACATAAATTGTTTGCTCAGTGGGAAATGAATATCCAACTAGTCAGTGACAAATATGTGAGCTTATTACAGTATTATAGACACTATTTCCTGGGATTTCCTATGATCTTCTATGTAGAAGAACCCCTTACCTTCTAACTAGTCTTGTGTAGCTTGTGAGCAAAACATCTTACATGTGCGTGTGCATAGCTCAAACCATTCTGACTCTACAGAAGTTTTTGTAATAGAGATCCGGCCCGGGCCCCTTCGGGATCTGCCCTTGTCTCACAAACACATCTCTAGTGCAGCCCCCTCCCCCGTTAATGTCACGACTCCGGCCGAGGCTGCCTTCTCTCCTTGTTCGTGCAGGCTTCGGCATTCGTCGTCGTCCCATCAAGCGCCGTCACCGGAGTACTAACCACTGCCGCCCCAATCATCATCACAATTGTCGTCTCGTTATCACACACACCTGGTTCTAATCCCCTAATTAGTCTGTGTATAAGTGTTCCCTCTGCCCCCTTGTCCTTGTGGTTGATTGTTTATTGTGAAGGTTAGTGAAGCACGGTGGAGCTTGTGTATTTTGTTCGACGGGAGTATTTTCCTGTGTGCCTTGTATTTTCCAGTGCACCTGTTTTGTGCCCTGGAGTGTGTTTGACGCAGTTCTGCGTAAACCTGTATTTTAAAGCCTGTTATTCTGTGATTTACCCTCCTGCGCCTGACTCCTTAAACACCACCTCATCACAGAATCAACCACCTGAATATGGAGTCAGCGGGAGAAGAGTGCATGCCTGGAGTCGTGGCATGGGTCCAGGAGCATTCCACGATGCTGGCCAGCTTGGGGGAAGCGATGGATCGGGTTCTTCAGGTCGTCCAACGCCTGGAGAGGAGAGAACCTGATCTGTCGAGACCAGCTGGCCAACCGGATCCAGCCACCTACACCCCAGCACCCGGAGGGATCCAGATATCCCGACCACGGGCGTTTGATGGGACGACGGCGCTGTGCCAGGGATTCCTCCTCCAATTGGAGCTTTACTTCGGCAGCATCAGGCCGGAACCATCGGAGCGGGAGAGGGTGTCCGTCCTCGTTTCCTGCCTCTGTGGGAAAGCCCTGGAGTGGCCAACGCGGTGTGGAACGAAGGAGAAGCCGCGTTGGAGGACTACAGGGAGTTCACTTGCTTCTTTCGGGCAGTCTTCGATCACCTGCCCGAGGGTAGAGAGGCGGGTGAGCGACTGGTCCATCTGAGGCAGGGGACGAGGACCGCGCTTGACATCATGTTGGAGATTTGGATGCTGGCAGCGGGGTCCGGGTGGAACGAGCGGGCCCTGATTGACCATTTCCGGTGCCATCTGCGGGAGGACGTCCGACGGGAGCTAGCCTGCCGAGACACCATGTTGTCCTTCAACAAACTGGTGGACATGGCCATTCGTTTGGACAACCTGCTGGCAGCCAGAGGACGTCCTGGTAGGGGTCTGCTCGTTTCTACCCCGGATGACTCGGATCCTGAGCCGATGGAGCTGGGTGGAGCCGCCAGCCGAGAGAGCGGAGGAGGACAGCGACAGTGCCACTCTGGTGGCACGAAGGGACAATACACCACACGTCATAGTCAACGTTCTTTTGGGCCGGAAGGTGGCAGGCAGGGCACTCACGCATCACCCCAGGTATCGAACACCCACACTTGTTCAGAGCCCTCTGCTGCGCACTGTACCCTACCTATCCACTTTCCCGATCTCATGGTAGTTCCCCAGTGTAAGGCGCTAGTCGATTCAGGTGCAGCTGGGAACTTTATGGACAGGGCATTCGCATGCCGTCAAGGCATAACACTGGTTCCCCTATCCATTCCACTCCCCATCAGAGCACTCGATAGTCGACCAATAGGGTCCGGGTTTGTTACGGAAGTCACGATACCAGTCACCATGATCACCCAGGAGACTCATTTTGAGCAGGTTATTTTTTCGATTATTGAGTCTCCTGCTTTCCCTGTGGTATTAGGTATCCCTTGGCTAGCACTCCACAACCCCACCTTCTCATGGCCGCAGAGGGCTCTCACAGAGTGGTCGCGAGAGTGTCAGGGTAGGTGTCTAGAGGTTTACGTTGGTGCAACCACGGTGGAAAGTCCAGACAGTACCTCCACCGTGCGTATTCCCCCTGAATACCTCGATCTGGCGCAAGCGTTCTCTAAAACGCAGGCAATTAAATTACCACCTCATCGAGCGGGGGATTGCGCGATAAACCTCCGGGTAGACGCTGTACCTCCCAGGAGTCATATATATACCCCCTGTCACAGGCTGAAACGGTGGCAATGGAAACATATGTCACCGAGTCCCTGCGCCAGGGGTATATACGTCCCTCCACTTCACCCGCCTCTTCGAGTTTCTTCTTTGTGAAGAAGAAGGATGGAGGTCTGCGCCCGTGCATTGATTATCGACCACTGAACAGGGAGACGATAAGATTTAGTTATCCTCTCTCCCTCATTCCTTCGGTGATTGAATCAATGCATGGGGCGCGCTTCTTGACCAAATTAGATCTCAGGAGTGCGTACAACCTGGTGTGTATCCAAGAGGGAGATGAGTGGAAGACAGCATTCAGCACAACCACGGGGCATTATGAATACCTGGTGATGCCCTATGGTTTGATGAATGCTCCCTCAGTTTTCCAGTCCTTTGTGAACGAGGTGTTTCGGGACATGCTTGGTTGCGGTGTAGTGGTCTACATCGATGACATCCTGGTGTATTCCGCTATGCGCGCTGAGCATGTGTCCCTGGTTCGCAATGTGCTGGCCCAATTGTTGGAAAATGACCTTTATGCTAAGGCAGAGAAGTGTATGTTTTTCCAGCAGTCCGTCTCCTTCCTTGGATACCGCATTTCCACCTCAGGTGCGGAGATGGAGGGAGATCGCATTTCAGCCGTGCGTAATTGGCCGATTCCATCCACGGTTAAGGAGGTGCAGCGCTTCCTTGGCTTTGCCAACTACTATTGGACTTTTATCCGGGGCTTTGGCAAGGTCACAGCTCCCATTACCTCCCTGTTGAAGGGTGGGCCATCCTGGCTCCGCTGGTCTGCTGAGGCTGACCTGGCCTTCAGCAAACTGCGGAGTCTGTTCACCTCAGCCCCAGTACTGGCCCACCCCGATTCATCACTACCGTTCGTAGTGGAGGTGGATGCGTCCGAGGTTGGGATAGGAGCTGTCCTGTCTCAACGCTCGGGTACGCCACCCAAGCTCCACCCCTGTGCCTTCTTCTCTAAGAAGCTCAGCCCGGCGGAGCAGAACTACGACGTTGGTGATTGGGAGATGTTGGCTGTTGTCCGAGCCTTGACCGTGTGGAGTCATTGGCTCGAAGGGGCGAAACACCCTTTCCTCATCTGGACGGACCACCGTAACCTGGAGTACATCCGGGCAGCAAGGAGGCTGAATCCTCGCCAGGCCAGGTGGGCCCTATTCTTCACCTGGTTTGATTTTACACCGTCATACATTTCGGGTACGAGGAATGTGAAGGCAGACGCACTGTCCCGGCTGTATGACACAGAGGAGAGGCCCAGAGACAACACCCCCATACTCCCAGCCTCCTGCATTGTGGCGCCGGTAGTATGGGCGATGGACGCGGATATAGAGCAGGCATTGCGCACAGATCCATCTCCACCACGTGTCCAGCTGGGCTGCGGTACGTGCCTTCTCTTGTCCGTGATCATCTGATCTTCTGGGCACACACGTCACCCTCCTCTGGTCACCCAAGTATCGGCCGTACAGTGCGCTGCTTGAACGGAAAGTACTGGTGGCCTACCTTGGCTAAGGACGTGAGGGTGTACGTCTCCTCCTGCTCGGTGTGCGCCCAGAGTAAGGCACCTAGGCACCTCCCAACGGGTAAGCTACAACCATTACCAGTTCCACAACGACCATGGTCTCATCTTAGTATTGATTTTCTGACTGATCTTCCCCTCTCCCAAGGTAACACCACCATCCTGGTCCTTGTGGACCGCTTCTCCAAGTCCTGGCGCCTCCTTCCTCTGCCCGGTCTCTCCACGGCCCTGCAGACTGCGGAGGCCCTGTTTACTCACGTCTTCCGGCACTACGGGGTGCCAGAGGATATCGTGTCCGACCGAGGTCCCCAGTTCACGTCCAAGGTTTGGAAGGCGTTCATAGAACGTCTTGGGGTCTCGGTCAGCCTGACCTCTGGGTTCCACCCCGAGTCAAATGGGCAGGTGGAATGAGTAAATCTGGATGTGGGTAGGTTCCATGGGGCGGTGCGCGCAATTGGCCCAGCGTCGTCCAGGGTAGGGGAGGGAATGGCCGGCAGGGGATGTAGCTCAGTTGGTAGAGCATGGCATTTGCAACGCCAGGGTTGTGGGTTCGATAAAATAATGTATGCACTAACTGTAAGTCGCTCTGGATAAGAGCGTCTGCTAAATGACTTAAATGTAATGTAAATGTTCCTGCGGTCCTACTGCCAGGACTGGCCGGGGGAGTGGTCGGTGTTCTTGCCACTCCTCTACTAACCTAACACCATTCCAATGTGTTTTAGGTTACCAATTGGTTCTGGCACCGTGGCACCAGAGCCAGACCGAGGCTCCTGCTGTGGATGACTGGTTTCGTACCGAGGGATCAGGTCTGGCTCTCGACCCGGAATCTGCCCCTCCGCCTGCCCTGCCGGAAGCTGAGCCCGCGGTTTGTGGGGCCGTTCAAAGTCCTGAGGAGAATCAACGAGGTTACGTATAGGTTGTTACTTCCCCCTGATTACCGTATTAACCCCTCGTTTCATGTGTCTCTCCTCAGGCCGGTGGTGGTTGGTCCGCTCCAGGAGTCTGAGGTGCGGGAGGTTCCTCCACCTCCTCTGGACATCGAGGGGGCCCCGGCGTACTCTGTCCGTGCCATCCGGCTCGCCCTGCTCCGCGTCCTCCTGGCCGTCCCCGAGGTCAGGGTCGGCGCGCTGCTGGAGCTGTGCGTCGGGGGGGGGGGGGGTACTGTCACGACTTCGGCCGAGGCTGCCTCCCCTCCTTGTTCGGGCAGGCTTCGGCGTTCGTTGTCACCGGAGTACTAACCACTGCCGCTCCAATCATCATCACAATTGTCTTGTCTCGTTATCACACACACCTGGTTCTAATCCCCTAATTAGTCTGTGTATAAGTGTTCCATCTGCACCCTTGTCCTTGTGGGTGATTGTTTATTGTGAAGGTTAGTGAAGCACGGTGGAGCTTGTGTATTTTGTTAGACAGGAGTATTTTCCTGTGTGCCTTGTATTTTCCAGTGCACCTGTTTTGTGCCCTGGAGTATGTTTGACGCAGTTCTGCGTAAACCTGTATTTTGCGGATTAAAGCCTGTTATTCTGTGATTTACCCTCCTGCGCCTGACTCCTTCAACACCACCTCATCACAGTTAATCACAGACTAAGAAATAGAAGACATAGATTAATCCAATAGTACAACCCAGAAGTCTGTAGCTCAAACACACAATGTTTAAAAGGTGTTAGAAGTCTTAAATCAAGCCGGTGGGACTCATTGGGTTAAATTATTTGATACATTGATACATACATACATACATACATACACTCTCTCGCTCGCTCTGTCTTTCTGAATATTTCCTTTTTCCAGTGCGGGGTGTGTAGTAAGGCCTTGGGGGACATGATGACTGCCATGTTTCTGCATGGGAGAGTGATCCACTGTGATGGCTGCTTTACTAAAACCATATAGGCCCCAGAACTTCTCATCACCTTGACACAGAGGGCACAACAGTGTCATCCCTGGAACATGGTCACCAAAACAACCATTCTGACAGATTACTTGCTAACTTTGTGTTTGAAGGTTTTTTGTATGATGTGTTATATTTCCAAAGTTATCGTCAGTTCTTGTCTTCTTCCTTGACACTGAATGTCGTTTTTTGTGAATCAGGGAAGAGGAAGGAGAGGAAGGGGAGGAGACAGGTTCTAGAAGGATTTTAAAGTCTTGAGACAATTGAGACATGGATTGTGTATGTGTGCAAGACAAAAGATTGAAGTGCCTCTGAACGGGGTATGGTTGTAAGTGCCAGGCGCACTGGTTTGAGTGTGTCAAGAACTGCAACGCTGCTGTGTTTTTCACACTCAACAGTTTCCCATGTGTATCAAGAATGGTCGACCACCCAAAGGACATCCAGCCAACTTGACACAACTGTGGGAAGCATTGGAGTCAACATGGGCCAGCATCCCTGTGGAACGCATGTCACCTTGTAGTCCATGCCCGACGAATTGAGGCTGTTCTGAGGGCAAAAGGGGGTGCAACTCAATATTAGGAAGGTGTTCCTAATGTTTTGTGCACTCAGTGTATATCTGTAATAACAAAAACATATCTAAATGATTTATGACAGTTTCCATCATTTAAGTCAACATATTTGAACTGTGAATAAACTATGAATAACATTTAACCACACGTATTGCTGTGTATTATATTACCCTTGTGGACAACCTCACTGGAAGTTTGGTTTTACCATTTTACATTTCTATGACAATGAAATGAAGCACAATATTTTAATACCTTGGGTTTAAAATGGCTTTGATTAAGTTTAATTGCTCAATTCAATTCAACACATCAACCCTATGGTTTAAAAGCAGAGAGCATTAATACATGTGGAGAATGAAAATTAGGTATCTTATTTAGCTTATAACTTTAGCACCTCCATATAATTGGGTTTCCTTGCACCCTCCACACAGTAATCATTTAAAAGGACAGGTCAATAGGTATTTATACATCAAGAGTGAGTGCAAAAAAGATGCCATAAGTGCCTTGACACACTTAGACAAGAGAGACTCCCACATTTCACTTGAATGTACAGAACTTTGGCACATTCAGCTGTTTGCTTTGGTCACAGTAACAGACAGCTCATTTACGTACACAATTAAAGCAAAAACAGCTAGATCATGTTCACAATCTATATACAGTGGGGGAAAAAAGTATTTAGTCAGCCACCAATTGTGCAAGTTCTCCCACTTAAAAAGATGAGAGAGGCCTGTCATTTTCATCATAGGTACACGTCAACTATGACAGACAAATTGAGGAAAAAAATCCAGAAAATCACATTGTAGGATTTTTTATGAATTTATTTGCAAATTATGGTGGAAAATAAGTATTTGGTCACCTACAAACAAGCAAGATTTCTGGCTCTCACAGACCTGTAACTTCTTCTTTAAGAGGCTCCTCTGTCCTCCACTCGTTACCTGTATTAATGGCACCTGTTTGAACTTGTTATCAGTATAAAAGACACCTGTCCACAACCTCAAACAGTCACACTCCAAACTCCACTATGGCCAAGACCAAAGAGCTGTCAAAGGACACCAGAAACAAAATTGTAGACCTGCACCAGGCTGGGAAGACTGAATCTGCAATAGGTAAGCAGCTTGGTTTGAAGAAATCAACTGTGGGAGCAATTATTAG
This sequence comes from Coregonus lavaretus, assembly GCF_964263955.1. NCBI lineage: Eukaryota > Metazoa > Chordata > Actinopteri > Salmoniformes > Salmonidae > Coregonus > Coregonus lavaretus. The sequence goes on from NC_140002.1 coordinate 31,043,581, forward strand.
GAAATGGAAGATATACAAGACCACTGATAATCTCCCTCCATCTGGGGCTCCACGCAAGATCTCACCCCGTGGGGTCAAAATGATCACAAGAACGGTGAGCAAAAATCCCAGAACCACACGGGGGGACCTAGTGAATGATCTGCAGAGAGCTGGGACCAAAGTAACAAAGCCTACCATCAGTAACACACTACGCCGCCAGGGACTCAAATCCTGCAGTGCAAGACGTGTCCCCCTGCTTAAGCCAGTACATGTCCAGGCCCGTCTGAAGTTTGCTAGAGTGCATTTGGATGATCCAGAAGAGGATTGGGAGAATGTCATATGGTCAGATGAAACCAAAATAGAACTTTTTGGTAAAAACTCAACTCGTCGTGTTTGGAGGACAAAGAATGCTGAGTTGCATCCAAAGAACACCATACCTACTGTGAAGCATGGGGGTGGAAACATCATGCTTTGGGGCTGTTCTTCTGCAATGGGACAAGGACGACTGATCCGTGTAAAGGAAAGAATGAATGGGGTCATGTATCGTGAGATTTTGAGTGAAAACCTCCTTCCATCAGCAAGGGCATTGAAGATGAAACGTGGCTGGGTCTTTCAGCATGACAATGATCCCAAACACACCGCCCGGGCAACGAAGGAGCGGCTTCGTAAGAAGCATTTCAAGGTCCTTGAGTGGCCTAGCCAGTCTCCAGATCTCAACCCCATAAAAAATATTTGGAGGGAGTTGAAAGTCTGTGTTGTCCAGCGACAGCCCCAAAACATCACTGCTCTAGAGGAGATCTGCATGGAGGAATGGGCCAAAATACCAGCAACAGTGTGTGAAAACCTTGTGAAGACTTACAGAAAATGTTTGACCTGTGTCATTGCCAACAAAGGGTATATAACAAAGTATTGAGAAACTTTTGTTATTGACCAAATACTTATTTTCCACCATAATTTGCAAATAAATTCATTAAAAATCCTACAATGTAATTTTCTGGAAAGAAATTCTCATTTTGTTTGTCATAGTTGACGTGTACCTGTGATGAAAATTACAGGCCTCTCTCATCTTTTTAAGTGGGAGAACTTTCACAATTGGTGGCTGACTAAATACTTTTTTTCCCCACTGTACATATCAGTAAGCGAGGGGACAGGGGTGTAATTCTTAGTTCTGAGAGCAGCCATCTCTTTCAGTCACTCATATTTAGAAGGCTGAATAGAGACCACATACCACAATCTGACAATAATGTCTGGGACACTTTATAAAAGCTAAAAACAAATATTTGCAAACCAAAACCAGAGACGCTACATCCAATGTGAAAATGAGCAAAAGACATCAGAGAGTCATCTTCCTGGAATGAGAACAGAGGGGATAAGACTGGTGAGCAGGAGGATGGGAGGGGCTCGAAGTTATGATGACCAGGGGGAGGGGCTTGAAGTTATGATGACCAGGAGTTCTATTAATCTCCAAGTTTGTTGTTGAAGTGATAAATCAGATGGTCAAGATGAACCATGTGTCAGTTAGCGGAGCCCTCTAGGGAAGCAGCCAGCAGTAGGTAGGGGATCCAGGCTACAGGCGTGTCTGAGGGGATGGATGAATGGAGTTCAGTAGTGTGATGTGTAACGGCTCCCCTCAGGCCCAGTCTATGGGGTGATGGAGACGTGACAGGGCACAGTTTTTAACAGCGCAGCCCTTTCCTGCCCAGGAACCGCAGCACTGCATAGTTATAGGTGGTAGCTACCACATACAGAAACTAAAGAGAGAGAAAGATGGGGAGAGAGAGAAGGAGAGAGGGACAAAAGAGAAAATAGATAAAACATTTTTTTTGCAGCTGCATTCAAACAACATATACATTATTCAATAGCCTATAGAGCATCACAAGATGATCAATTTTTTTGTGCACACATTTATCACTCACTTAGGTGTCCCTACAGTAGGCCTATAGAATACAGGTCAGTTCTCTAGGGATTGGTGAGCTTTTCTATTACGACCTAGCTGGTCTTGCCTAAAACTAACCCAGATGGAGCTGCAAAATCAAGTCACACTCTGAACCTAAACCAAGAGGGTGACAAACCCCATAGACTCATCAGTCTGGGTGGACATTCTTACTCACCAGAGCCAAGAGAGCGATCCCTGCACCAGCAAAGGCAGCGATGTACAGGTCATAGGTGACGAAGAACTGCAGAGACAAAACAATATGAGCAAATATTCCTAGTAGACTACATAAAAAGGGGCCTTAAATAGTGCATGCATTGTACATTGATTTGCTATTCAGAATGAAAATGTAGCTGTGGGTTTTGTGGGTTTATGGAAGGTTACATAACCCAGAAACACACTAATTCTTTCAAAGTATTTTTAAGACAGAGCGAACAGCAACTCACCTCTTTTGTTTTGCAAATGGATGCCAAGGTCATTCCACAAGCTTTCCCTGGCATTGCATTCCAAGGCAGCAGTCCTAATAAGAAGCTTGTCTCATTAATGTGAAATGAAATACTGTACATTTTAAATGTAAAAAAAAATTATAAAAAAGACTAACATAATGTGGCCCGGCTAGCTCCATCATAAGCTAAACGTACCATACTGCCGAGCATCCATGCAGATCCAGCCGTGCTGGTTGATGCTGGGTGTCGTCTCAGCCAGGATGTTGATGGTGTGGCAGGTCTGTGCCATATTAAAGAAGAAGAAGACGGGTATGGCTGTGAAGGCAAACACCGCCAGCCAGATCACCGCCAGGATGTATGTCACTATGATGAACTGTGGAGCAGGAAGTAGAGCAGGAGGTCACAGGAAGTTATTGGTCAAACTCCAGGGGGGATACAGGATGTGACACAACATGTCCCATAAGGCTTCATTACTGCAGCCATACACCACTATAGAGGGTAAATACTCTAACATGAGCCTAATATCCTTGAAGCAATACATCAGGGATTCATGGATAATTAACTAATGGATAATTAACGATCTATAAATTGTTAATGGATTGTTTCTCAACCAGTGTGTGGATTACAAACTAGAGTACAGTCAGTAGGCTATAGTGTCGATATTATTTTAGCAACCTAAGAATGAGGTGGTCATTCTCTCTCTCTCCCCTCCTCCTCAACTCTCTCTCTCCCCTCCTCCTCAACTCTCTCTCCCCTCCTCCTCAACTCTCTCTCTCTCCTCCTCCTCAACTATCTCTCTCCTCCTCCTCCTCAACTCTCTATCCCCTCCTCCTCAACTCTCTATCCCCTCCTCCTCAACTCTCTCTCTCCTCCTCCTCAACTCTCTCTCCCCTCCTCCTCAACTCTCTCTCTCCTCCTCCTCCTCAACTCTCTATCCCCTCCTCCTCAACTCTCTCTCCCCTCCTCCTCAACTCTCTCTCTCCTCCTCCTCCTCAACTATCTCTCTCCCCTCCTCCTCAACTCTCTCTCTCCTCCTCCTCCTCAACTCTCTATCCCCTCCTCCTCAACTCTCTCTCTCCTCCTCCTCCTCCTCCTCAACTCTCTATCCCCTCCTCCTCAACTCTCTCTCCCCTCCTCCTCAACTCTCTCTCTCCTCCTCCTCAACTCTCTCTCTCCCCTCCTCCTCAACTCTCTCTCTCTCCTCCTCCTCCTCAACTCTCTCTCCCCTCCTCCTCAACTCTCTCTCTCCCCTCCTCCTCAACTCTCTCTCCCCTCCTCCTCAACTCTCTCTCCCCTCCTCCTCAACTCTCTCTCTCCCCTCTTTCTCCTCAACTCTCTATCCCCTCCTCCTCAACTCTCTCTCCCCTCCTCCTCAACTCTCTCTCTCCTCCTCCTCCTCCTCAACTCTCTCTCTCCCCTCCTCCTCAACTCTCTCTCTCCTCCTCCTCCTCAACTCTCTCTCCCCTCCTCCTCAATTCTCTATCACCCTTCCTCCTCAACTCTCTCTCCTCTCCTCCTCAACTCTCTCTCTCCCCTTCTCCTCAACTCTCTCTCCCCTCCTCCTCAACTCTCTCTCTCCCCTCCTCCTCAACTCCCTCTCTCCCCTCCTCCTCCCCTTCCTCCCTCCTCACCGTCAGACTAAGGCAGCGGCCACATCTGGTGCTCCGGAACTCTCCGAAGGTCTGCTTGATGGCACTGGTGGTGTAGAATCCCTCAGCCAGCAGCAGGATGCAGTAGAGGAAGAAGAAAGAGGCCAGGCCATAGATCACGTACTGGAAGTACTTGATACTGGGAGACAAGGACAGGTCATAATAAGGAAAGGTCAGAAATTCCATGGTGACAAAAGGTGCTGTTGAGAGGTGTCTTCTCTCTACCTATCTAAAGGAATAGTTACTACTACAACTACTACTACTGCTGCAAGAGCCTTTACATTTTGGTTGCTTGATTTGCACAACCTATCTAATAATACAAACAATTACATTAGGTTATTGCACTTAAACACAGAAAAGTCAAAATGATCTGAATCACTCACAACGAGGCCAGGATAACATAGTCTTGTATGTTACGAGAGAAGTAAGTCTCGACGAGCACCTCAGTGTTGGCCAGTGCCTCGTGCCCGCAGCCACAGAACAGTGCCATGCCAGTGAAGCAGAGCAGAGTGGCCACCAGGGAGGGGTAGGGTACTGCCCCCAGGCAGCGGATACAGCAATCATAACAACCTGGTGAGGGGGCATAATACATCAACACACTGGCGGCACACACCAACACACCCCAACACACACCAACACACACCACATCTACGCCACAGTCCAGACACCGTCAGTCACCCTGCTTGGGGAGCTGTTAAACAGAAAGACCCCACTGCTTCTGCCAAAAATCCATCAACATCTACCATCAACATCAACCATCAACTTCCATCAACATCAACCTCCATCAACATCCACCATCAACTTCCATCAACATCCACCATCCATCAACAGGCATGAAAGCAACAGAAAAATGTGAGCGAAAAACAACAGTGAAACCAAGTGCAGTGTATCCAATCAAACATTGTTAAAGTGTCTATACAAAACCAGCCCCCACTGACTTCACAGCATTCTCATACACTTCCTCCAATGTAAGCTGTGCTGGGGAAGCAGATAACAAACATCCAGACTGTTAATGGCTGTATTGGTATAGGAATCAGAGAGAGAGATGCACCTAGGGCTTTGCAAAGCCAAGGCTGTCTGACCGGAAACATTTGCTCCTTTCGATCTTGTGCTCCTTAACAAGCAAAGAGTTTATGAGCCAGTGATGCTAAAGGCTCAGCTGCAGGATATTTTAACCAAAAAACTGCTCTGTCTGCACTGGTTTCATCCGTGTGTAAAAGCTCCTCAGCTCCAGCCAACGCCTCACAGCTCAGCCACTCTACTCTCCAGAGTTCAGCCCTCTTTCACCACCACCCGCCAGCCACCACAGGCGTCACCAGGAGAGGAGAGAGAGGAGAGGGCACTGAAGGCTGTGCTCCAGGGGCCTTGAGAGAGAGCCTGTCTTTGTGGCGGGAGACACAATGCCCTTTGTCTTAGCTAGGAGTGGAGGAGAACAAAAGCCAGCGATGTCAAACAAACAAAGACCACACTAGCACCACCACACACACACTAACAATCTAATAAACAAGCCAGCGTCTGGATGGGTGGGTGAGGCAGGGGTCAGGGGAGTATCTCCACCACCAGGATTCTCACAGTATCGCTGGCAATGTCAGTACTATGCACCCAGGCCAGCCCACAGCTGGCTGGGACTGGTACCATGGCACTAAATTAGTTTCTATGTCAGCAGGGGGTGGGGACCACAGTTCAAGTGTTCAAGGGTGGGAGGAAGCATAATAAATGGGAGGGTGAACTGAAATATCTTCACAACAACAACCAAGTTTCTCATCAAAGTTGTATGATCTACAAACCCCATTAGGTAAAGGCAAACAGTGTCATGATCATACATAATAAATGATTGAGCGGCGGCAACTGTTCCACGCAGACTAAACGTTCCTGTAATCTTACGGTTTGTGTGATTTTAGTGGGTAGGAAGGAACAGAGGATATAAATTAAACAAACTGCCATTTAAATAAAAACAGCAACAGCTTGGAGGTTGTTTGAGTCCCTGGAAACTACATTGGTTGCAGAGGCCCCCTCTTCAGCTGTGCTCTGAAATGCCAGTTAGAATGACAAATGTGCCATGATAAACCATGAATAAAATCACAGCACGGATATTACTGGAATGCATTGAAGGATCATATAAAACCAAGTGTTTAAATCGTACTAAATCTGAATCAACTATAGTGCAGAGAAAGTATTTTTTTTGACGGAATAGTAGTGAAGGAATGGGATGGAGGAATAGTAGTGAAGGAATGGGATGGAGGAATAGTAGTGAAGGAATGGGATGGAGGAATAGTAGTGAAGGAATGGGATGGAGGAATAGTAGTGAAGGAATGGGATGGAGGAATAGTAGTGAAGGAATGGGATGGAGGAATAGCCGGCTTAAACTTGGCTCCAGTCAGATGGAAGCCGTGTAACAAAGGATTTCATGCAAATTTGCTAATTATTCCCTGCACAATGTGGGAGTGTGAGAGCCTTTGACATGATCGACCTTGCATGACCCCTGTGCTGCCTGCGCTGGTCATCTGTCTATCTGAACCCCAATTTGTTCAATCCACCTTTTAGAAAATATTTCACAGATATAAGCTGTGTGAGAGAGGTGGTGTGATTAACATTTTAATTAACATCATTTGATTAACATCATTGATTACATGATGATTCTGAATTTATTTGAATAACATGTTTTATGTTCAAGGATATTTAATTAAAATGTAGGGTAATGAGTATCAATAAGCTTGGCTGATCAAAAACGTTTAAAAACGGACTGTTTAGTCTACAATACTAGTAATAAAATATATTTATTCCTTTATCTATGTGTTACCCAGAATAAAATTATATCGATCCTGCCTACGCTTCCAATGTTGCGATATTACCAATGTTGTGTTATGATATGAATAACCCATGAGGTAGCCATAAGTGGACATCATAATATTGTCAGACAATCATATCATACAATCAACTTGCAATAAAACCAGCAATTATCACAATATTAATGAAGGCTTCATATTATTCTCCAGTGAAGGAAAACAATATTTTCAGAAATATTATATTTCAAAAGTAGATTAATCATAAAAATATTAAAAACTCATTAGATGACCACTTACCCATGTTCAGAGAGAAGTATGAGGTTATTGAGTTTTAGCTTGGCGGCTTTGTGACTGTGATATGAGGATATGAGAAGTTATTCCCCACCACTCCTATATGAATCTGACTTGTGCTTTTGTCTAACCAACAATAGACAGATCCCCAGCTCACAGAGCCAGATCTTAAAGACACAAAGTCCCTTTTCAGCCGCCGACCATCACTAATGCAGCCCTGGGTTCAACATTAGGGACAGTGCAGGGGTCAAAGACCCTAATAATGAGTTTACACTTGCATTTCAGTCACACTCATGCATACCAAGTTCACACAAAACACAAAAAACACAAACACTCTTTCTCTGAGCAATTGTATTAATATAAGATATCATTTCCCAATGTTTTTGAGCATACAATATAGCTCAGTATTTGAATTATTTATTTTATCATTATTGCTCATCTTTATCAAGGGTGTTAATAATTTCAGACCCCACTGTATGTGTGATCATCATGTGTGCTGGATGCCTGTTGGAAACTAGATCAGTTTGTGGGCTGCTGCATGGGCAGTTCATTCTCTCTCATTGGCCAGGCTATTCATGGTCTGCATAGTATATGTGCTGCATGTCTGAGGCACGTAAAGGACGCCACATGGTAAATTAAAGCAGACGCTGGCTAGTGGGTGTGTTCGGCTCTTCAGAAAACACAGAGATATGAAGAATATACAGACAAAGGAGCAAAATACAAGGCAGGCCATGGAAATGCCACTGGACTGTCATTGAGGAAGTAGACTAACAAGGGGACATTGAGGGCTGGGTCCAGCTGCTGCTCTCCCTCTCCTCCCCTCCCGCATCACTCCATCCCTGACCCAGTTGATGTCAAAGCCCACTCCTTACAATGTTCCCAGTGTGCAGCAGGAGCAAACACCACACTGTCTTTTTGGAGTGCGCCTGTACCCTCTTATCTTCTTTGGCTTTCGTCCTTTACAGCCCATGACCAAATTATCCTCATACAGTTACAAATATACCATATATTACAATAATATCTGATCTCAACTGGGCCCAGTCAAAATGGAGCATTGCCCCGCCGAAGCCCAAAATCTAAGATTAATGTTTTTCTTTGTTTGCGGTTGATAAATCCTGTTGATACGGTTATGTAATACAATTTAATAAGATTGGCCATTTAGACACATCTGACTCATTATAAAGATGTTGATGGATTTTGACAAGACGACCACTCCGTTCCAAACAAATCTTTAATCAGCCCATTGATATTGAACAGTAGTATTAGTCAATTTTGTTCTATGATAGTATCAAAGAAAGCAAGGTGATAATGATTCTCAGAGGGATGTGTATTCTCCCAGAATAATACTGTGAAGTGTGCCCATTACATTCTCAGAGGGATGTGTATTCTCCCAGAATAATACTGTGAAGTGTGCCCATTACATTCTCAGAGGGATGTGTATTCTCCCAGAATAATACTGTGAAGTGTGCCCATAATGCTTCAAAATGTTTTATGCTCCAAAATCTGTGTTTTGTGTAAATGGGATGAAGCGTATAGGTGAAATTCAGCTTGCTTAATCTGCAATAGTTTATACATACAATGTCAATACCTTTATATTCATATAAACAAACAATAATTTAAAAAAGTGCTGGTCTAAGTTTATTCTGTACAAACAAGCCAAGCCAATGGAATCATATCAGTTGGTTAGAGTAGGTGCCATCTTAAGCTATTATCTTTTTGTAATAAAGCAAAAGTTGTATTCCCACAACGTGTTTAGCAAAAGAAGACACAGTTAACTGAAAATGAACAAAGGTATTTAGACAGGCGACCATAGATCGGAGTACAACACTAAATATGATGAAAGGCAATACTTCAAACAAAATGTCAAACAAATGTCTTAACAATTTACATCTTTACATTACACTTCAGAGTGTAAACACACGCGCGGGCGCACGCACATACTGTATATAGGGGTGATATATTGTGCATATTCAAATATAAATATTATTGGATAAGTGTGATACTTTTACTACAAATTGTAATCAATGTTGTAGTAAAGGTTCAAATGATCACAGTCACATAGTATTTCTGCAATTCTTTAGTCAGTAAAAAATACCCTTTTAAGTTGAGTGTAACATGAGAATATGTATAAAATAGCTTAATAACACTGATTTTCTGTTTTTTACAAATGTCATTTCAGTCAGTGATGAGTCCAGATGCCACTTGTTCCACACAGAATTGTTGAAGATCAAAACAGATATCATAGTAAGAAAAAAGCTTCCCATACAAATCCAACTGTACAAACATTATGCTGAGGTCGTACAAGAGAAAGTTCCAAAAAATGTTACCATCAAAAGACAAGAATGGGAAATAAAAAGCACTTTCTCGTTGTAACCAGCTCACAAAAGGCTTTTGAAAATGATGCTTAAAAAAATGACACTGCTTCTAGACCTCCCTCTGTGAGGGAGAGGAGGCAGTAGTATATCGGCGGCGATTCTGCACCCTTTGACCAGAAAAAGCTTTGCATGGCTCTTGCAGTATGAGCATAAATTCAAACCTATCTTACCCACGGATCCCAACCCAACTACTGCTATGTTTTAATTCATGTACAGCACAGCTCGCCCCTCAGCTCACCTCTACAATCTCTGTCGACTGTGGTCTGTATATCTTCTGTCCCAGGTTAGGTCTATACCCGGGTGGTGGAGTGGGAGTGGGGCAGGACTGTGGAGTTGTACCCGGCTGGGAAGGTGCTGTAGGGGTGCATGTTGGGCAGGCCCATCAGGGAGTTGGGGATCAAGGTGATGTTGTTGGGCGTCATCAGGGGGATGTCGTCTGGTGAGCGGCGCAGGGTCAGGGTGTAGTCCATGTTGGGGGAGAGGTGCAGGGGGTCGTGAAGGCCAGGGAGGTCGTGGAGGTCATGGAGGTCATGCAGAGTGTCACACTGGTTCATCTGGCTGCTCTGGGTCATCTGATGGGACAGGCTCTCGTCGGTGGTGGTGTGGCTCACGTCGTTGCCGTTGCTCTGCCGCTGGGGGCTGGCCTGCTGGGGGCCGGCGTGGCCATCCTGCCGGCTGCGCTTGTCCTTACGGTAGTAGAGCGCGGCGAAGGCCAGCACATTGAGGAACAGCAGCGAGGCGCCCACAGCGATGGTGACACTCAGCTCAGTGGAATAATCTCTGGGGTTAGCCACGATCAGAGGACCCGTCTCCTCCCCATCCCCGTTACTGCTGTGGGCCGTGGAGACAGGCGGACGCTTGGTGGTGCCGGTCCTCTTGCCGTTGGAGTTGGTGGTGTCCTGGGGAGGGACCTTAGTGGTGGTGGAGGTGTAATGGAACATGTCGTGGAGGTTGTACAGGTGGGGCACCAGATGCTTCCAGAAGGCTACCTTGGTGGCGCGGTAGTGGTCGCGGATGCGAGGCTTCAGGCCAATGTGCAGGTACAGCTGGTCATGGGGGTTGTACTTGGACCAGGCCACCTCCTCAAAGCGGTTGGCCTTGGTATGGATGAACTTAGTGTCCTGGGGCACTGGCTTGTTTGGGTCACTGCAGACACGCAATGAAGACAGGGGTCAAAGATAGGGCATCATTGATAACATACATAGAGAAGTCATTCTTTCAATTGATTCATTATCGGGGAGGTCAACTAGCCTCGCAAAGCCGCTGATCCTGCACAGATATCCATTCAGCGTTTAATGTAAGCTCGCGTGATCGGCAGCTTTGCGAGGCTAGATGTCAATAGGCAAGTTTTGGTTGATATAATGTCACAGTCTTTCTTCAAGTGCTCAGCATTCCCTACATCAGGGATGGGCAACTTTGATCGGGGTGGGGGCCACAAAAAATCTGAACTCATCATGAGGGGCCGCAGTGGCTCGCTGTTCTGCATACCCACACATGCAGTCAGAGCCGGTCCTAGCCTTTTGGGGACCCGAAGTTAAATTGTGAGTAAAACACCTTGCGAGCAAATCATTTTAGTGGCCTCCGTCTTGACAGCGGAGAGAAAAAAAGTATGTTTTAGAGTAAATTTCCTGCAATTCTACACATTTTGCCATGGGGCGTACAGAACATTTTGCAGTTGTATAACTAATTTCATGCAATTCTACTAATTTTGCCATGGGGCTGAGAGAAATATTAGCAGTTTTACAGTTAATTTCCTGCAACTATACACATTTTGCTATAGGGTGGAGAGAAATGTTTTGAATATGATATCTGAGTGAGAGTGACTAACAAAATCAATGGGGGCCCCCCGGTCGGTAATTTGACCATGAGTACTACAAGTTTAGATAACTGGCTAGACTAATTTACCAATCTAAAAAAAAATACCTGACACGGGCTAATTAAGTGACTGTCAGTGACTGACATAAAAAGAGAAACTGCTGATGCACAACCAAATTTCGAAATTGCACCTTGTGTATTCTTCTATTCTAACTCTCAACATTAAGTTGAGACCCCGCCAGTTGCCCATCCCTGCCCTACATCTTTCATTGCAGCACATCCAAAACCCACTTTCTACTGAGCATCGGTTTCTAGATCTGGGTTTACTGTAACATCATTTTTATAGAGACGGTGGAAATGCTCTGTTCAGAGAGGTGCTAATTCTGCTGTGACTTAAGCAGAGGTGTAATGCAGCAAGGCTCCATTTTTAGATACATGTGAAGTGCGTCTATATGTCTATAAATATTGGTTATTCTGCACAGGCTTCAATACGTCTTTGAATATGATTAGGAATACTCTTACCATCTATTATTTATAGCACTTTTAGGCAAATACAGGGACACAAATGGGAAATATTGTGAATGAACTACCCATCATTTTACTATACAAGCATACCACAATCAAGCCTAATTTGGGATGAACAGAATGGATCCTGTCCGAGTCTGACCAGGTCTCAGGGTAATGTACTCACCCACTCTTGGCGAAGTTGGTCCAGTAGGTCATGACTACAGCGCTGAGCATGATGTCATTCCTGGAGAAGTTGCACGGGAACAGGTCAGTGGCTCCCACCATGGGGATGCCAAACACATAGGGCACCTCGTCCCCGTGGGCTGAGTCTGACCACACAGGCTTCATCAGGCTCTGGCAGTGGTGGTAGAATGCGTAGAAGTATGTGGGTGAGCCGTAGCGGGCGTGCAGGTCAGCCGTCACCACCGAGGGCTCCACCCACTGGTGGTCAGTGAACAAGGCGACTAACGTCTTCCTTCTGGTCTCCGGGTTGTCCCTGTCAGCCCAGTCTGTGTACATGAACTTGATGGTTTCCCTCAGAGTGTCCTTCCCCTCCGGGTAGCCATACAGGCTGTCTACGAAGTCCGACACGGCAAAGTCAAAGTCACTGCCGGACACGCCATCCTCCAGGTCCACCACATTCTCCACGAAACGCAGCCCCTCCCCCTGGTTGACGCCCAGCATGATGTCATAGTTGAGGAACTCGCCTTGCTCCATCAGGATCTCGGGGTCGTCGGGGATGACGTCACCATCAATGACTGGGCCGAAGGCTACGTGGTAGCGGGCTGGCTGGATGTCTTGCTCCACCAGCTCTCTGGCACTCTTCTTCTGCAGGCAGGACACCATGTCCAGGGTGTCCAGCACATTGCAGCCAACCCTCTCAGCCAGCATGCGGGTGTACTTGACAGGCTGGTAGTTGACGGCCCAGCTGGACAGGGCTGAGCCACTCTGGATGATGGCTCTGTGGAACAGGCCTGGGGAGATCACGGCACAGACAGACACAAACACAGATCAGATGAGTGCTGTCTGGTCAACAACCATCTGATACAGTCCATTTGTAGGACTGCAGTATACCATATTGGTAGCTTCATAGGATCTCTATCTAGGTTCTGATGATGCGAGGTCAGTTTTTACCAGAGTTTTTTGTGCTTACTGCATAGTTTTATCTGCGATGTTGAGAGACAAACCTAATCAACGTCCCTTTTTAAAATCATAAAAATGTAATTTGGGTCTGTTCAATCTGTGCATCTCAGTTAATTGTCATTTTCCTTAAAATGTCAGATAAGTCCTTAAATAATATAAATGGAGAGGATGGAACTCTAAAAATCATATTTATTCTAATTGATAGTGTATAATTCCAAATGAAAAATAATGCTTAGTAAGTGGTGGATATGTAACATTGGCTACGCTAAAAAGGGATTTGAATTAAACTCTCACTCAACACAAAGGCACCATATTTGCATACAAATTTGAGGAAACTCATCTGTGAGAGCACTGCTTTTGGGAAAGATTAAAATTCAGTGACTCCACTGTGAATACACACAGTAGCCTTGTTGAAAACATCACTGTTAAATGAACCTTTAAGATTACATTTTAAGAAATTAATTTTCAGCCTAACTTTGTCCAGTGATCCACAATCCTCCCTCCGCTCACACTCGCAGCATGCCCATCAGAACCAGGCGTAATGGAGGTCCGTGGACAGCCAGGCAAACCAAATAATGACAGAAACCATGCTCAAAAATCAATAGTACATCAGGGAGTGTAGCAACTGATAATGTAATAAAATGGCAATAATGTAATAGCTGCTAATAATGTAATAACTTTTGCATTTATAATGTAATAAATGCTGATAATGTAATAAACTGCCAATAACGTAATAAACATTCTGAATGCATAACATAATATCATTTTTGCTCATAATGTAATAATTATCGCATTGTGTTGATTATTACATTGACGTGGGTAAAAAAAACATTAAGTGTTATAACCAATAATGTAATATTCACTCCTTTTTTATTTTCGTGCATATCAAGTGTCATGCTTCAGTAATAGCTGACTGCACACCAAACCACATTCCTGAATCCTAGCTCTAAACCTGACTTTAGCAGTAATATCAAGACTTTCAAATGACAAATTGACCCCCAATACACAACCACAACCAGTCAGCCAGTCACCTGTATAAATGAGGGAGAGAGAGAGTGTGTTTTCCTTCATGCTATTTTCTTTGTGCAAACTACTACTAAAAACTCAACTGATATGCAATGTTTTTAATAGATATAACCCTGCAAACCAAAATGAATCGTTAGGATGTCCCTGGAACGTCACAAAATGGTCCTCTAAAGTGGTAAGGACGTGTCATGGTCCCCTGGAGGCTTTCTCTAGTTTCCGGTTTGTCCCGGGAACGTCTACCCAGGACACGCACAACCTAGTTTCATTACACATCACCCCTTGTTACTGTTGCCAAGGCCCTGATTGGTGAACCACTGATCCATTCACAGCTTTGTCTTTTGGCAATGTTAGGGACACCCACCCAGGTCAGTAGGTTTCCACTTTCTTTAAAGGTTATCGAGTTTTTCAATTTAAATTATGATACAAAATTCTTGCAACCAATAGAATGTTATATACAGTGGGGGGAAAAAGTATTTAGTCAGCCACCAATTGTGCAAGTTCTCCCACTTAAAAAGATGAGAGAGGCCTGTCATTTTCATCATAGGTGACAAACAAATTGAGAGAAAAAAAATCCAGAAAATCACATTGTAGGATTTTTAATGAATTTATTTGCAAATTATGGTAGAAAATAAGTATTTGGTCACCTACAAACAAGCAAGATTTCTGGCTCTCACAGACCTGTAACTTCTTCTTTAAGAGGCTCCTCTGTCCTCCACTCGTTACCTGTATTAATGGCACCTGTTTGAACTTGTTATCAGTATAAAAGACACCTGTCCACAACCTCAAACAGTCACACTCCAAACTCCACTATGGCCAAGACCAAAGAGCTGTCAAAGGACACCAGAAACACAATTGTAGACCTGCACCAGGCTGGGAAGACTGAATCTGCAATAGGTAAGCAGCTTGGTTTGAAGAAATCAACTGTGGGAGCAATTATTAGGAAATGGAAGACATACAAGACCACTGATAATCTCCCTCGATCTGGGGCTCCACGCAAGATCTCACCCCATGGGGTAAAAATGATCACAAGAACAGTGAGCAAAAATCCCAGAACCACACGGGGGGACCTAGTGAATGACCTGCAGAGAGCTGGGACCAAAGTAACAAAGCCTACCATCAGTAACACACTACGCCGCCAGGGACTCAAATCCTGCAGTGCAAGACGTGTCCCCCTGCTTAAGCCAGTACATGTCCAGGCCCGTCTGAAGTTTGCTAGAGTGCATTTGGATGATCCAGAAGAGGATTGGGAGAATGTCATATGGTCAGATGAAACCAAATAGAATTTGGTAAAAACTCAACTCGTCGTGTTTGGAGGACAAAGAATGCTGAGTTGCATCCAAAGAACACCATACCTACTGTGAAGCATGGGGGTGGAAACATCATGCTTTGGGGCTGTTTTTCTGCAAAGGGACCGGGACGACTGATCCGTGTAAAGGAAAGAATGAATGGGGCCATGTATCGTGAGATTTTGAGTGAAAACCTCCTTCCATCAGCAAGGGCATTGAAGATGAAACGTGGCTGGGTCTTTCAGCATGACAATGATCCCAAACACACCGCCCGGGCAACGAAGGAGTGGCTTCGTAAGAAGCATTTGAAGGTCCTGGAGTGGCCTAGCCAGTCTCCAGATCTCAAACCCATAGAAAATCTTTGGAGGGAGTTGAAAGTCCGTGTTGCCCAGCGACAGCCCCAAAACATCACTGCTCTAGAGGAGATCTGCATGGAGGAATGGGCCAAAATACCAGCAACAGTGTGTGAAAACCTTGTGAAGACTTACAGAAAACGTTTGACCTGTGTCATTGCCAACAAAGGGTATATAACAAAGTATTGAGAAACTTTTGTTATTGACCAAATACTTATTTTCCACCATAATTTGCAAAATAAATTCATTAAAAATCCTACAATGTGATTTTCTGGATTTTTCTTTCTCATTTTGTCTGTCATAGTTGACGTGTACCTATGATGAAAATTACAGGCCTCTCTCATCTTTTTAAGTGGGAGAACTTGCACAATTGGTGGCTGACTAAATACTTTTTTCCCCCACTGTATATGGGGGATACAACCTTCCCAGCTCTGCAGATTTTGCTGCGAAGAGACAGAATCATTAGATCATTTGTTTTGGTGCTGTCCATATGTAGCTTGTTCAGGAATGGCTGAAGAATTGCTAAATTTACCTGGAGCTAACTCTGCAAATAGCACTGCTGGGTGATTTAAAAAGTCATAGTCAATCGATTAATAATATAATAATACTCTTAGCAAAAAAAAGTATATTTAATTTACAATATGTAGAATCTATGAGAATAGAAAGGTTCAGAACTTTTGTGAAACATCACAGTACAGTTGAAAAATATATGGCAAATAGAAAAAAAACTGGATGGTGTTCAGAGATAGAGTGGAGCTGAAGGATGGGACTAAAAACAAACAGAATATAACTATTGTAAACTATACTGTGTCAGTAAAATGTATATAGTATGTATAAGCTGGAAGTAGAAGCCTAAGATAATGTAGGGTTAGGGGAAAATAATAAAGAAAAATATATTAAAATTATACATTTTATATATACTGTATATATACACAGTACCAGTCAAAAGTTTGGACACACCTACTCATTCAAGGGTTTTTCTTGATTTTTACTATTTTCTACATTGTAGAATAATAGTGAAGACATCAAAACTATGAAATAACACATATGGAATCATGTAGTAACCAAAAAAGTGTTAAACAAATCAAAATATATTCTATATTTGAGATTCTTCAAATAGCCACCCTTTGCCTATATGACAGATTTGCACACTCTTGGCATTCTCTCAACCAGCTTCATGAGGTAGTCACCTGGAAAGCATTTTAATTAACAGGTGTGCCTTGTTAAAAGTAAAGTCGATGAAGTTGAAATACCTTCGCCATAAAATTCAGGCGGTTGACGACAACATCCCTCATCGAATATTCAACACCACTCATCTTTATAGCCGAGTTGTGCCTGTTGTTCACACGCGTATCTGCCCTCTCATCAGCTTGAATGGTCCCACCTGATCTCGCTTCCTCCCGCCTGCCTTCCATCTTTGCGGACATGTATTTCTATTGCTAGAGCGGTCACTCAACCATCTTGTCAATATAATGGATAATCTATGACCATACCCTTCTTTGACGGTTTTGGTGGTGTTGGTGGGGATTCGTCAGGCGGTGTGGGTGGGGCTACGCGCTGCCTCACCACCAGGGTTGGGGTATTCTACATGTCCATCCATACACTACCTTGAATAAGGAGGAGTGAAACTCCTGTTGAATATTTTTGTGATCATTAGAATTTGGCTAATCACATGACAGCAAGGTGTGTCTTCAAATTGAAGTGTGTTTTTTTATTTTCTCTGAAGGCACTGGATGTTTGCAAGGTCAGAATGGATGTGCAATAGTAGTGCAGTGCAAACCCCTGAGCATTGAGTTGATGTGTAGTATCAGGCTACCAGGCCATACAGCACATCCACTAACCCAAGCAGACATGTCTGGAAAACATAGGACAAACTCCACTGCAGTCCCTTAAAGGATTCACTGTGATTATACTGTATGATTCACTTCACTGACCCTCTTGTTTTTTGACTTTGTTATGAACCCATCAAACCAAATATGGCCTGTTGTGAAACCAGCTCGTTTTACAAAGCCAGGCAGTGGAAAAACATTTCAATTGATGCTTTTTTGTATGTCTAAATAATTGACTTTCTCCCAGTGATTTTAATTATTTTATCGGTCTTGATCAATGCTTGAAAAATGCATGATATAGAGACTGAGTGGGTAGTCTGTATGTAAACCACAGTATGGACGCTGGCTTACGCAATCTCAGTGAGAGCGGCCTAAGCTGGCTGTGCTGCTGTTAGCGCTGTGGCCTGGTGTAATAAAGGGCTGATTGATTAGAGGAGAGGAGGTGGTGTGTGTGTGTGTGTGTGTGTGTGTGTGTGTGTGTGTGTGTGTGTGTGTGTGTGTGTGTGTGTGTGTGTGTGTGTGTGTGTGTGTGTGTGTGTGTGTGTGTGTGTGTGTGTGTGTGTGTGTGTGTGTGTGATGTAAAGGCACAGATGCCACTGTTTTTGTTATAGATTGAGTGGCATTCCTTAATTCATTCACAACCCACCTTCCATCTACTCCGGTGAGGGTAAGAAAAGATATCAGCAAATCTCTCTGAAACGCCAGGGGTAAATTAGTGAGTGTAAAACAGAGTGAGGTTTAAAGACTGTTGTATTGATTAATAGATACTGCACAATATGTGCTGTGTGTACTTGTCTTGATGTATAAATGTAAATAAATAAAGTTAAATTGATAGATACTGTAGCTAGATAGATAGTTAGACTCCATCCATACACTACCTTGAATTTATAGGCGTTTCTGTTAAACGGGTTCACTCTATAAGAGGCAAAGCTTTTAGTCTGATTAGATTGACGAGAGGAGAACAATAGCCATCACTTAACTATACCACTACCCCCACCACCCTAGCCACATATCCAAACACTTCACTTCCTCTGAAGGACTCAATTGCACTTGATATAGTAGATGATAAAGATGATAGATTGTGATGAAACCTAAATTCATCCAGATTTAGTTGAGGATATGGGTTGCATAAAGTTAGAACTAAAGCACTAAATATTTTGTTTTTGCATAAAAACGTCAAGGTGAAGAGAAAGGCTGATCATACAATAGATCTGTAGAAACAGAGTGAATAATGCCACTTCCCTGAAGCAAGACTAGAGAGCACAACACATTTATGTTAATGCTCCACATGAAGCTATATTAAGAGATCAAGTACCAGATAAAGTAGTATCTAGTATGTGTCTGTGATAACTACAGGCTGATGAATCACTGGGCCTGTGTGTGTGTTTATTATGCAATGGAACTACACTGAACAAAAATATAAACGCAACATGTAAAGTGTTGGTCCCATGTTTCATTAGCTGAAATAAAAGATCCCTGAAATTTTCCATACCAATAAAAACCTTATTTCTCTCAAATTTTTTGCACAAATTTGTTTACATCCCTGTCAGTGAGCATTTCTCCTTTGCCAAGATAATCCATGCACCTGACAGGTGTGGCAGATCAAGAAGCTGATTAAACAGCTTGTGCTGGGGACCACTCTAAAATGTGCAGTTTTGTCACAAGTGTCTCAAGTTTTGAGGGAGCGTGCAATTGGCATGCTGACTGACACCAGAGCAGTTTCCAGATAATTTAATGTATATTTCTGTCACGGCCGTCTACGGAAGGAGTGGACCAAAGCGCAGCGTTTGTAGCGAACATGACTTTATTAAAGTTAAAGTGCACGAACGAGAAAACAATAAACAATGACGGATAGTGAAGTCCTCAGTACACAGACTGAAACATGGAACAAAAACCCACAACCCTAAGGTGAACACTGACAGTTTAAATATGGCTCCCAATCAGAGATAACGAGCCGACAGCTGACACTCGTTACCTCCGATTGGGAGTCACATGACGAGACAAGACACTACAACCAAAACCAAACACAACCAAATGAACACACCCTATACCCAACACAACCAAATGAATACACCCTGGCTCAAACTACACAGTCCCGGAGCCAGAGCGTGACAGTACCCCCCCCTAAAGGCGCGGACTCCGACCGCGCCTACACCCCAAAATAGGGGAGGGCTGGGTGGGTGTTGCTCCTCGGAGGCGGCTCCGGCTCCGGGCTTGACCACCACCCCACTTCACTCCCCCCGTAGTGCCCCCGGTCCGATCTGACCCAGCTTGCTGGATCAGGACCTCCGACGCGCACCCCTGGCTTGGCGCGTGAGGTAGGAATGGACCGGAACTGGCAGACGATACGCACCCTTTGCCTGGTGCGTGGAGCCGGAACAGGCCTCACCAGGCTGAAGACTCGCATCCCTGGCTTGGTGCGAGTAGCAGGAATGGGCCGGATCAGGCTGACGGCTCGCACCCTTGGCTTGGTGCGAGTAGCAGGGACGAGCTGAACCAGGCTGACGACTCGCACCCTTGGCTTGGTGCGAGTAGCAGGAACGGGCTGGACCAGGCCGACGACTCGTACCCCTGGTTTGGTGCGAGTAGCAGGAACGGGCTGGACCAGGCTGACGACTCGCACCCTTGGCTTGGTGCGAGTAGCAGGAACGGGCTGGACCGGGCTGGCGACGCGCACCGTAGGTTTGGTGCGAGTGGCAGGAACAGGCCGGGTCGGGCTGGCGACGCGCACCGTAGACTTGGTGCGGGTGGCAGGAACAGGCCGGACCGGGCTGGCGACGCGCACCGTAGGTTTGGTGCGAGTGGCAGGAACAGGCCGGGTCGGGCTGGCGACGCGCACCGTACACTTGGTGCGGGTGGCAGGAACAGGCCGGACCGGGCTGGCGACGCGCACCGTAGACTTGGTGCGGGTGGCAGGAACAGGCCTGGCTGGGCTGGCGACGCACACCGTAGGTTTAGTGCGTGGAGCAGGCACAGGCCGGGCTGGGCTGGCGACGCACACCGCAGGTTTAGTGCGTGGAGCAGGAACAGGCCGGGCTGGACTGGCGACGCACACCGTAGGTTTGGTGCGTGGAGCTGGGACAGGCCTCACCGGACTGTGGAGACGGATAGGAGACCTGGAGCGAAGAGCGGCCACCACCCGTCCTGGCTGGATGCCTACCCTCACACACTCTGCGTGAGGCATCCGCACAGGACGTACAGGGCTGTGAACCCGTACCGACATGACAGCACGCGATACGGGAGCAGGATATCCGGGACCGCGGAGAGGCACTGGAGACCTCGAGCGTAGATCCGGCACACTCCGTCCTGGCTGCATCCCCCCCTTCACACGACACGTGCGGGGTGCTTGCACAGGACGTACAGGACTGTGCCGGACCACTCGCGGCACAGTACGCTGCTCCGCATACCGCGGAACCTGCCCCGTCTCATGCTGCCATGCCTGAGTACGGGAAGTTGGTTCCGCTCTACCTCCAGGCCTCCTCTCCAAATTGCCCTGTGGCAGCCTCCTGCTGCCCAGCCGCCCAAGCCATGTGCCCCCCCCCGAAAAATTTATTGGGGTTGCCTCTCGTCCTTCCGACGATGGCCCTGCTGACGCCGTTGCTCCTCTCTCGCCAGGGCCTTGATCCTCCCCCAAGGTCCCTTGCCCCCGAGCATGTCCTCCCAGGACCACGATTTGCCCACCTGGGCCATCGCCAGCCTCTCGATCTCCTTACCCGGCGCCTCCTCCCATGTCCAATCTCCTTGCTCCTGGACACGCTGCTTGGTCCTTTTTTGGTGGGTTTGTCTGTCAGTGCCGTCTACGGAAGGAGTGGACCAAAGCGCAGCGTTTGTAGCGAACATGACTTTATTAAAGTTAAAGTGCACGAACGAGAAAACAATAAACAATGACGGATAGTGAAGTCCTCAGTACACAGACTGAAACATGGAACAAAAACCCACAACCCTAAGGTGAACACTGACAGTTTAAATATGGCTCCCAATCAGAGATAACGAGCCGACAGCTGACACTCGTTACCTCCGATTGGGAGTCACATGACGAGACAAGACACTACAACCAAAACCAAACACAACCAAATGAACACACCCTATACCCAACACAACCAAATGAATACACCCTGGCTCAAACTACACAGTCCCGGAGCCAGAGCGTGACAGTACCCCCCCCTAAAGGCGCGGACTCCGACCGCGCCTACACCCCAAAATAGGGGAGGGCTGGGTGGGTGTTGCTCCTCGGAGGCGGCTCCGGCTCCGGGCTTGACCACCACCCCACTTCACTCCCCCCGTAGTGCCCCCGGTCCGATCTGACCCAGCTTGCTGGATCAGGACCTCCGACGCGCACCCCTGGCTTGGCGCGTGAGGTAGGAATGGACCGGAACTGGCAGACGATACGCACCCTTTGCCTGGTGCGTGGAGCCGGAACAGGCCTCACCAGGCTGAAGACTCGCATCCCTGGCTTGGTGCGAGTAGCAGGAATGGGCCGGATCAGGCTGACGGCTCGCACCCTTGGCTTGGTGCGAGTAGCAGGGACGAGCTGAACCAGGCTGACGACTCGCACCCTTGGCTTGGTGCGAGTAGCAGGAACGGGCTGGACCAGGCCGACGACTCGTACCCCTGGTTTGGTGCGAGTAGCAGGAACGGGCTGGACCAGGCTGACGACTCGCACCCTTGGCTTGGTGCGAGTAGCAGGAACGGGCTGGACCGGGCTGGCGACGCGCACCGTAGGTTTGGTGCGAGTGGCAGGAACAGGCCGGGTCGGGCTGGCGACGCGCACCGTAGACTTGGTGCGGGTGGCAGGAACAGGCCGGACCGGGCTGGCTACGCGCACCGTAGGTTTGGTGCGAGTGGCAGGAACAGGCCGGGTCGGGCTGGCGACGCGCACCGTACACTTGGTGCGGGTGGCAGGAACAGGCCGGACCGGGCTGGCGACGCGCACCGTAGACTTGGTGCGGGTGGCAGGAACAGGCCTGGCTGGGCTGGCGACGCACACCGTAGGTTTAGTGCGTGGAGCAGGCACAGGCCGGGCTGGGCTGGCGACGCACACCGCAGGTTTAGTGCGTGGAGCAGGAACAGGCCGGGCTGGACTGGCGACGCACACCGTAGGTTTGGTGCGTGGAGCTGGGACAGGCCTCACCGGACTGTGGAGACGGATAGGAGACCTGGAGCGAAGAGCGGCCACCACCCGTCCTGGCTGGATGCCTACCCTCACACACTCTGCGTGAGGCATCCGCACAGGACGTACAGGGCTGTGAACCCGTACCGACATGACAGCACGCGATACGGGAGCAGGATATCCGGGACCGCGGAGAGGCACTGGAGACCTCGAGCGTAGATCCGGCACACTCCGTCCTGGCTGCATCCCCCCCTTCACACGACACGTGCGGGGTGCTTGCACAGGACGTACAGGACTGTGCCGGACCACTCGCGGCACAGTACGCTGCTCCGCATACCGCGGAACCTGCCCCGTCTCATGCTGCCATGCCTGAGTACGGGAAGTTGGTTCCGCTCTACCTCCAGGCCTCCTCTCCAAATTGCCCTGTGGCAGCCTCCTGCTGCCCAGCCGCCCAAGCCATGTGCCCCCCCCCGAAAAATTTATTGGGGTTGCCTCTCGTCCTTCCGACGATGGCCCTGCTGACGCCGTTGCTCCTCTCTCGCCAGGGCCTTGATCCTCCCCCAAGGTCCCTTGCCCCCGAGCATGTCCTCCCAGGACCACGATTTGCCCACCTGGGCCATCGCCAGCCTCTCGATCTCCTTACCCGGCGCCTCCTCCCATGTCCAATCTCCTTGCTCCTGGACACGCTGCTTGGTCCTTTTTTGGTGGGTTTGTCTGTCAGTGCCGTCTACGGAAGGAGTGGACCAAAGCGCAGCGTTTGTAGCGAACATGACTTTATTAAAGTTAAAGTGCACGAACGAGAAAACAATAAACAATGACGGATAGTGAAGTCCTCAGTACACAGACTGAAACATGGAACAAAAACCCACAACCCTAAGGTGAACACTGACAGTTTAAATATGGCTCCCAATCAGAGATAACGAGCCGACAGCTGACACTCGTTACCTCCGATTGGGAGTCACATGACGAGACAAGACACTACAACCAAAACCAAACACAACCAAATGAACACACCCTATACCCAACACAACCAAATGAATACACCCTGGCTCAAACTACACAGTCCCGGAGCCAGAGCGTGACAATTTCTCTACCATAAGCCACCTTCAATGTCGTTTTAGAGAATTTGGCAGTACGTCCAACTGGCCTCACAACCACAGTCCTCGTGTAAACACACCAGCCCAGGACCTCCAAATCCGGCTTCTTCACCTGCGGGATCATCTGAGATCAGAAACACGGAAAGCTGATGAAACCGTGTGTCTGCACAACCAAATAATTTCTGCACAAACTGTCAGAAGCCGTCTCAGGAAGGCTCATCTGCGTGCTCGTCATCCTCACCAGGGTCTTGACCTGACTGCAGTTCGGCTTCATAACCGACTTCAATGGGCAAATGCTACCCTTTGATGGCCACTGGCACGCTGGAGAAGTGTGCTCTTCAGGGATGAATCCCGGTTTCAACTGTACCGGGCAGATGGCAGACAGCTTGTATTGCGTTGTGTTTGCGAGCGGTTTGCTGATGTCAATTCCTAGAAGCTGAAAATGTCCCAGTTCTTCCATGGCCTGCATACTCACCAGACATGTCACCCATTGAGCATGTTTGGGATGATCTGGATCGACGTGTACGACAGCGTGTTCCAGTTCCCGCCAATATCCAGCAACTTCGCACAGCCATTGAAGGAGGAGTGGGACAACATTCCACAGGCCACAATCAACAGCCTGATCAACTCTATGCGAAGGAGATGTGTCGCGCTGCATGAGGCAAATGGTGGTCACACCAGATACTGACTGGTTTTCTGATCCACGCCCCTACTTTTTTTTAAAGGTACATTATATAAAAGTATGTGGACACCCCTTCAAATGAGTGGACTCGGCTATTTCAGCCACACCCGTTGCTGATAAGTGTATGAAATCGAGCCCACAGCCATGAAATCTCCATAGACAAACATTTGCAGTAGAATGGCCTTAATGAAGAGTTCAGTGACTTTCAACGTGGCACCGTCATAGGATGCCACCTTTCCAACAAGTCAGTTCGCCAAATTTGTGCTCTGTTAGAGCTGGCGCGGTCAACTGTATGTGCTGTTATTGTCAAGTGGAAACGTCTAGGAGCAACAACGGCTCAGCCGTGAAGTGGTAGGCCACACAAGCTCACAGAACGGGACCGCCGAATGCTGAAGCGTGTAGCCCGTAAAAATGATCTGTTCTCGGTTGCAACACTCACTACTGAGTTCCAAACTGCCTCTGGAAGTGTAACAGTGTTGCTTCCGTCCCTCTCCTCACCCCAACCTGGGCCTGAACCAGGGACCCTCTGCACACATCGACAACAGTCACCCTCGAAGCACCGTTACCCGTCTCTCCACAAAAGCCGTGGCCCTTGCAGAGCAAGGGAAACAACTACTTCAAGGTCTCAAAGCGAGTGACGTCTCCGATTGAAATCCTACTAGCGCGCACCGCTAACTAGCTAGCCATTTCACACCGGTTACAGAAGCAAAGTTAGCACAAGAACTGTTCGTCTGGAGCTTCATGTAATGGTTTACCATGGCCAAGCAGCCGCACACAAGCCTAAGATCAACATGCGTAATGCCAAGCATTGGCTGGAGTGGTGTAAAGCTCGCCGCCATTGGACACTGGAGCAGTGGAAACGCGTTCTCTGGAGTGATGAATCACGCTTCACCATCTGGCAGTCCGACGGATGAATCTGGGTTTGGCAGATGCCAGGAGAACACTACCTGCCCCAATGCAGAGGAATAATGGTCTGGGGCTGTTTTTCATGGTTCAGTCTCGGCTCCTTAGTTCCAGTGAAGGGAAATCTTAATGTTACACCATACATACCCAGACTATTTGCATTGCCCCTCTTTTACGCTGCTGCTACTCTCTGTTTATTATCTATACAGTCACTTTAATAACTCTACCTACATGCAGGGGCGGTGTGTTCATTAGGGCGATATGGGCGACGCACTGCCAAACGGGAAAAGGAAGGGATTTTTTTTCTAATCAATTATATCACGGCAACTGTAGTTATCAGTGTTCTAATCTAGACGTCTGATCTGCCACTAAATGTCCAATCAGGCTAAAGTCGTGCTTCAAATGGCCCCGCCCCTTTTGGGGCGATTTCAGTCAGGTTGAAAATCGCCCCAGAAGTCTCTCATAGACTCTCATGTAAAATCTTTTTTTTTCAAATATCAGAGCTTTCAATACAATCTCTATGGGTTCCGGGAGGGCTTGCACTTACACGCTTTCGTCATACGTAACATAACCATGAACGTAACTAAGAAAAGAGCGGGTAGCAGCGTCAATCAATTCACGTACTACTGTCAAGATGGCTAGCGTTCAGTGCAACTCGATTGTCTCTTTGAAAGAAGTTCCTTTTTGTCGGCGAACAACTCAAGATAAATTGGCAACGAAACAAAATTTAATAATTCAACAGGTTTCTACTAAAGGGGGAAAGTCCTACACCCGAGGATTTTCCAAAAATTGGTACGAACGAAAAACCTGGCTAGCAGGCTGCGATGTAGCTAATGCAGTCTTCTGCTACCCCTGCTTACTCTTTCACACTGAAGGCGGCACGGCAGACAGCACCGCTTGGACAGCGACTGGTGTAACGGACATGCACCATCTTTCAGAAAAGATTAAGAAACATGAGCTGTCAAAGACCCACATGGATAGCTGTTTGAGATTGTCTGCTTTGGGGAGAGTGAACATTGCCACTCAACTGGATGAGGGATACAGGCTAGCTGTCCGCCGCCACAACGATGAGGTTAGCAAGAACCGCCACATCCTCAGCCGGCTAATCCAGTGTGTGAAGTTTTGCGGAATGTTTGAGTTAGCTTTGCGAGGCAAAGATGAAACTGAGGGCTCCACCAACCCTGGTATTTTTCTTGGACTTGTCAACTTTGTGGCACAATTAGATGAGGTGTTTTATGGAAATGCATATTGTTTATGCAGTGTTGAGGAATGTGAAAGAACACCCTTGATTATTTTTACTGTGATAACTTATTTTGCTTTTGTAAGCCAACACTTTTGAGATCAGTCAATAAATGCTTCTGGTATTGACTTATATGCTGCCCCTGTCTTCATGTTGTTGCTGGACATATCTTTTTTTAAATGTGTGTAGGTCACCTAAATCATCAGAAAAATTGCCCCCCCTGAGAATTTTTTCAGGAGCCGCCACTGCCTACATATACATATTATCCCAATTACCTCGACTAACCGGTGCCCCCGCACATTGACTCGGTACCAGTACTCCCTGTATATAGCCTCGCTACTGTTATTTTTACTGCTGCTCTTTAATTATTTGTTACTTTTACTTCGTATTATTTTATATTGTATTTTTTTGTGATTTGTTTTGGTATTCTTTCTTAAAACTGCATTGTTGGTTAAGGGCTTGTAAGTAAGCATTTCACTGTAAGGTCTACACCTGTTGTATTCGGCGCATGTGACAAATAAAAATTGATTTGATTTGATTTGATTTACAATGACATTCCAGACGATTCTGTGCTTCGAACTTTATGGCAACAGTTTGGGAAAGGCCCTTTCTTGTTTCAGCATGACAATGCCCCCGTGCGCAAAGCGAGGCCCATACAGAAATGGTTTGTCGAGATCGGTGTGGAAGAACTTGACTGGCCTGCACAGAGCCCTGACCTCAACCCCATCGAACACCTTTGGGATGAATTGGAACGCCTACTGCGAGCCAGGCCTAATTACCCAACATCAATGCCAGACCTCACAAATGCTCTTGTGGCTGAATGGAAGCAAGTCCCCGCAGCAATGTTCCAACATCTAGTGGAAAGCCTTCCCAGAAGAGTGGAGGCTGATTTAGCACCAAATGGGGGACCAACTCCATTTTAATGCCCATGATTTTGGACTGAGATGTTCAACAAGCAGGTGTCCACATACACTACATGTATCTGTGACCAACAGATGCATATCTGTATTCCCAGTCATGTGAAATCCATAGATTAAGGCCTAATGAATGTATTTAAATTGACTGATTTCCTTATATGAATTGTAACTCAGTAAAATCTTGGAAATTGTTGCATGTTGCGTTTATATTTTTGTTCAGTATACAGTGCATTCGGAAAGTATTCAGACCTCTTCCCTTTTTGCACATTTTGTTACATTACAGCCTTATTCAAAAACTTATTAAATTGATTTTTATCCTCATCAATCTACACACAATACCCCATAATGACAAAGCAAAAACAGGTTGTTTGTAAATTTATTAAAAATAAAAAACAGAAATACCGTATTTACATAAGTATTCTGACCCTTTGCTATGAGACTCCTAATTGAGCTCAGGTGCATCGTGTTTCCATTGATCATCCTTGAGATGTTTCTACAACTTGATTGGAGTCCTTCTGTGGTAAATTCAATTGATTGGACATGATTTGGAAAGGCACACACCTGTCTATATAAGGTCTCGCAGTTGACAATGCATGTCAGAGCAAAGACCAAGCCATGAGGTCGAAGGAATTGTCCGTAGAGCTCCGAGACAGGATTGTGTCGAAGCACAGATCTGGGGAAGGGTACCAAAAAATGTCTGCAGCATTGAAGGTCCCCAAGAACACAGTGACCATTCTTAAATGGAAGAGGTTTGGAACCACCAAGACTCTTACTAGAGCTGGCTGCCCGGCCAAACTGAGCAATCAGTGGAGAAGGGCCTTGGTCAGGGAGGTGACCAAGAACCCGATGGTCACTCTGACAGAGCTCCAGAGTTCCTCTGTGGAGATGGGAGAACCTTCCAGAAGGACAACCATCTCTGCAGCACTCCACCAATTAGACCTTTATGGTAGTGGCCAGACGGAAGCCACTCCCCAGTAAAAGGCACATGACAGACCGCTTGGAGTTTCCCAAAAGGCACCTAAAGGACTCTCAGACCATGAGAAACAACATTCTCTGGTCTGATGAAACCAAGATTGAACTCTTTGGCCCGAATGCCAAGCGTCACGTCTGGAGGAAACCTGGCACCATCCCTATGGTGAAGCAGGGATGTTTTTCAGCAGCAGGGACTGGGAGTAGAGTCAGGATCAAGGGAAAGATGAACGGAGCAAAGTACAGAGAGATCCTTGATGAAAACCTGCTTCAGAGCGCTCAGGACCTCAGACTGGGGCGAAAGTCAACGACATTTACATTTTACATTTTAGTCATTTAGCAGACGCTCTTATCCAGAGCGACTTACAGTTAGTGAATGCATACAGGTTTTTTTATATTTTTATTTTTTATACTGGCCCCCCATGGGAAACGAACCCACATCCCTGCCGGCCAAACCCTCCCCTACCTTGGATGACGCTGGACCAATTGTGCGCCGCCCATGGGTCTCCCGGTCGCGGCCGGCTGCGACAGAGCCTAAGCACACAGCCAAGAAAACGCAGGAGTGACTTCGGGCCAAGTCTCTGAATGTCCTTGAGTGGCCCAGCCAGAGCCTGGACTTGAACCCGATCGAACATCTTTGGAGAGACCTGAAAATAGCTGTACAGCGATGCTCCCCATCCAACCTGACAGAGCTTGAGAGGACCTGCAGAGAAGAATGTGAGGAACTCCCCAAATAAAGGTGTGTCAAGCTTGTAGCGTCATACCCAAGAAGATTCAAGGCTGTAATCGCTGCTAAAGGTGCTTCAACAAAGTACTGAGTACTTTGGGTGTGAATACTTATGTAAATGTCATATGTCTGTTTTGATTTTTAATAAATGTGTAAAAATGTGTAAAAACCTGTTTTTGCTTTGTCATTATGGGGTATTGTGTCATTATGGGGTATTGTGTCATTATGGGGTATTGTGTCATTATG
Organism: Coregonus lavaretus; assembly: GCF_964263955.1. NCBI lineage: Eukaryota > Metazoa > Chordata > Actinopteri > Salmoniformes > Salmonidae > Coregonus > Coregonus lavaretus. Next base: position 31,072,890 of record NC_140002.1, read on the forward strand.
GGGTATTGTGTCATTATGGGGTATTGTGTGTAGATTGATGAGGGGAAATTAACAATTTAATCAATTTTAGAATAAGGCTGTAACGTAACAAATGTGGAAAAAGTCAAGGGGTCTGAATACTTTCCGAATGCACTGTATATATGAAGGCGTCGCCATTGGGCATGCGATTCACTGGTGACTATCCCCATCCCCCCTCCCCTGTCTCTCCAGGTTGAGTCTTGGTCTTACCCTCAGAGTGGTGGGACAGTGTGAGCAGGCTGACGCAGGAGGCTCCAATCCCAGATCCAAAGACAGTGATACGACCCGGGTCTCCTCCAAAATAGCCGATGTTCTTGCTGATCCAACGAAGGGCTTGGATCTGGTCCAGGAGTCCATAGTTTCCTTTAGCTGCCTGGTCACCTGTACTGAGGAACCCTGGAATGTACAGAAGAGGATATCAGTGTTATTTAGGTTATTTCTTTAACACTTTTATCTGTGGTTCAGCATACCATAGCCGCGGGAAGTAGTTTGGAGGTGGTACATCATTCTCAGAACATCATTCTTCTCCTCTACCTCCACAACCCTCTTCTGTTTCTGACACCATTGACCCTTCTCATAAGGACACTCTTGCTGCACGGCTCCTTGAGTTGCAACCTGTCCTTTTCTCCACTATGCTGTGTGTATAGAGGCAGTCTACCTTGGGGCAGAGCCAAGACAGCACCAGTATCAATCACGGAGAGGGGGGCAGATAGATGAAGTGTTACAGCTGCGATGTCACTCCTACAAGAAAGATTCTCGACCTTGGCTGTGACTCCTGCATCCCTTCTTATTTAAATCATATAGGCTGCCAAAAGCGCTCAATCTCTCTGCAGGTTAGATAAATTCACCTCCCCCCAAAAAAATTGAACAGTAATTGAAACAGTGTTTTGGAATATTGTAGCTTGTATATGAAGTAGAAGGTGATGGATATTCACAACCATTGCCCGCTGACTGAGGACATTACATTGTTGCATTTCTAATCTTACTCCCTCATCAATACAATATCAACATACTAAAAAATACCTGGGATTATACATTATACATCAGGAGAAAATGAGTCATATAGCAAGTCAAAGAAATTTAACAAATTCATAAACTCTGGTGGGGAGATCCATAGAATAACATATTAGAACTCTAACTTTAACAGGATCTCTGTTGGGAGATCAACGTTATGCGAAGAAGAACATTTCTCAATCCTATGCCAGTACTGTATGTACTCTTCTAGGCTGAAAATCATGTCCACAAACACCATTCAGAGACAGTAAGAGGATCCCATTACCTAGTACTCCGACCCTGTAGTTGAGAGTGATGACGATGACATTCCCATAGCTGGCCAGCACACTCCCATCAATCATGTTCCCTGTCCCCTCCATGTAGGATCCTCCATGGATGTAGACCATCACAGGCCTAGCCTCAGTGTCCCGAATGTCTGCAGAGAGAATCAGCCATTTACGCTTAGTACAGTAAAGCTTTACAGGCAAGGTAATGCAATGCAACATCAGAATACTGTAACCCCTCTCAGAAACTAGACTCAGCAACATTTACACCACTAAAGCTGAAGGTAAGCTCAAGGTAATGGCATCAATTTTAGCAGATGTGCTTGGGTGATTAGGGTCGTGGTTGTGACGCACCAATGGAGACAAGAATGCAAAGCAAGGATACTCATCATACAGGCCGAACAAGGAACGTGCAGTAGAAAAAATTAAATTAAATATCTATATATTATGTCAAGCTCACTCTTTTGCCCCCACAAAACTGTGTTCATACTAGAGCCATATACTACTATTCTATTATTAGCAATACTTTTTACACATCTAGTATCTCTAAAGTGGTTCATACTATATTTGCTCACTATGTGTTCAACAGAGCATGCTTCTTCAGGCAAGGTGGTGGTTTTTGTGCATTTGTCATATTAGTGGTTAAATTGCAGTACCTGACTTTCTCTGCATCTAAAACAACAACAACAATTTGATCTAGTTTGTTGGTCAGAATAAGGCATATGACCTGAATTGTAAGTTCTATGTCAACGTGAGAGGCGTGAGTTGCCATAAAATAACAAAGACACCAATCTCCTGAACAGCACGGTATGTAGTGAATAGTAATAGCTTCATCCTCATGAGTCACTAGTACGCTCTTCCCATGAGACCCGCAGAGTGTAGTGGAGGAGACTTTGAGATAAGATGCAGTTGGTTATAGACATCACAGTCTGTGATCCCTAGAAGACACAGCAAAATGGTCACTTTTCAAAACATGAAGCGGTACTGTATGTGTGCATTTATTGCACTCACATTAAATGTATAGTGCTGAAAAAAATAAGCTCTTTGTTGATTGGTTTAGGCCACGGGAAGGCAACCCTGTTCCTGGAGAGCCACAGGGTATGCGTGATGTTGCTTTAACCGACCTGAAAGACCAGGTGTGATGAAATGTGTCTATCATTTAACTGACAAACTGAGCTAATTGATCAGTTCAGTGATTTACTAAATTCAACACACCTGGTCTTCCAGGTCGGTTAACCCTCCCGTTGTCCTAGGGTCAAAATGACCCGCCACTGTGTTGAACCAACTTTATTTAATTTTTATATTTTTGGGATCATTTGTGAGAAGGAGGCAGTGATACTTTCTTTAAAGTCTCACTGCCTCCTTCTCACAAATGATCCCAAAAATATAAAAATTAAATAAAGTTGGTTCAACACAGTGGCGGGTCATTTTGACCCTAGGACAACGGGAGTTAAAGCAAAATCCTGCATACCCTGTGGCTCTCCAGGAACAGGGTTGCCTTCCCCTGGTATAGGCACAAAGAGACAAGAAATAACCCATTGTACAAATGGAGTACAGTACATTTGGGATCAATGACAAATCGACCAGCATACCTACATTTGTCTTCAGGGGGCTGTTAGAGGGCAAAATAAGATTTAATTGTCCCAAAAAAATCCATGACACAAAAAATACTGCAGATATGATATGTCCAGATCAAATCAATTAAGAGTGAAATAGAGAAGGTGCTGAGAGATTCAAGTGACTTATTATTGACTTTGCATGCCAACTGATAAACTAAGGTTTAACTACTTCTGAAGTGTAAAAGGTTTGTCAAGAAATCAAAGATCTGTGGAAATATCAAAAATTTAAAAGTTGTGCATTAAACTTTGAGCACCAAAAATACCTTCACTGTCACTGTGAGAGAAATCCGCTCCTTGACTCTTGATTTGGGTCGCTAGGATTCACATAGAGGGAGGAAAAAACAAGAAAGAACAAGAGAATTCAAAAATAGCACGATTGACCACCAAGGAAGGAAATCAGTCAAAAATGACATTACTGTAAAAAGAATGAAGCATGTCTGTTCTTTAAGCAGAGGGAGGAAATATGATCTAGTCTCCTTTTCCTTGTCTTGACTCGTTCAGAAAAAATAGGCTATTTACATATTGTACCAACAGCATCTTTTGAAGTCAATATGTTGATTTGTTTATAGATGGTTTTCCAATCAAATAAAAAATGAAATTGTATAGAAATAAATGTGTTCTTCAAATAAAGATGTCATGGGTGGATGTTATTGTGTGGAATAATCTTACTCTCAGGAACACACTTCATCTCTGAACACACACACACACACACGCACACCTCTGACCGACATTTATCGGTGTCTGCTGTGTTTAACTCTGTTTAATTTTCAAAGACGATGATGTTGTGATCTTGGTTTTGAGCCGACTCCCAAGTCAGTCTGCTCCTTTAAACTCCTTTGTTAGCTTACATACCTTCTTCTCTACATACTTTCTTGTTGGGTTTTCTGGCACATTCCTTGGATATTCTTTTGACTGAAAAATGAATGAGAGACTACAAAATAACAGAAGGCTCTGAAAAATTTAAGAAACATGCAGGCACCCAACTCCCAACCAGGTCCACTTTGAATCACCTTAGGAACTAAAGGGAGGTAGTGGGATAGGGGGTTAGAGATATTAATAAAATAAAATCATAATCAATTCACAATGTTGTACACAGTCCATTTTCACATGTACTCTGTCTGTATATTGTGTGAACCCTAATACTGTACAAAAAAATTAAGGAACGGAAATGTGTTCATCAATCACAAAAGTGTTTACTGGAAATCAAGCAGCTCTGATTTTGTCCAGTTAATATTGATCTACAGATCCATAACATAAAAATATATAATTGTATTGCACCACAGATTCTTACACTGTTAAGGCGCTCACATTGTAAACAACAGACCTCTAGCGCACAATAATAAATATTTCATCAGCCTAACAAATGTTTGAATCTCATTTATCACACCTATTGGCCTATTCCCAGTAGTTAGGTTAGGAAATGCTGTAGGCTATATTCTGACTTTAAATTATTAGTTGTCTGACACATGAATAAGTTTTATATCAGTGTGTGAATGCATTTTCCTCTTACAGAACACAAGGAAGGGAGCCAACACTTAAGGGGTGAAGAGTAGTTGATGACATGACTTTGGATGGGAAAACAACTTGGGGTGGCACAAATGGAATGCACAATGATAACTACTGCATGCTCTAAACATGATGATCGCAAGGTGACAGCAAGGCCAATACAGTAAACAGCATGGATTGTCCCTTTGGTCTATTTTACCCGTTCCACTCACCATCCTCTGTTGGAACATAGATGTTTAAATACAAACAGTCTTCGTTCTGATCCTGAATGTAGTTGGCCACTGTGTCCAGGTTATAGGTGAACCATATGGGCATCATGATCTCGGGCACTGTGTTGCGGATGTTCTGAGGGCACACAGGCGTGAAGTGGGTAGCATTCTTGATCCCTGACCAGGAGGAGGGCTGCTCTGGGGGCATGAAGCGCTTCTCCCCAATGGGAGGGGCAGCGTACGGCACTCCAAGGTACTGGTCAATGGGTTTAAGGACCTCACCTGGCACTGCGACCCGGAGGCCCCTCAGCTTCCCAAACTGGGTGTTCACAGTTGGGTTGAAGTTCTGGCTGGTCACCACTGTGAATTGCCAGTAGGAACATAACATCCACAGTAAAAGAACATGGCGGGCGGCGATGGTTGCGGTTCCTCGCCGATTTGATAGGTGTGCAGGCAACCGATGGTGCCTGAACTCTGCCAACCACATGGTCTGGGCAAGTGAGTGCCCCTGCACCACGCCAATGTACACTCAAGTGTCCTCTCAACCCTTATGACCTACTGTATTCCACTCAACCAGGCATTATTCAACCTGCCCTGGGCTCCAATTGTAACTAAAAACAAATAAACAAAGGCCAGGTATTTACTCATCCCCAGCTTCAACTCTCATTGTTGTTCAGAACCCAGAGCTGCAAACAAGAGAGACAAATGGTTAGGTGAGCAAACATCGAAATCAGCGTTTCAACAAAAAAGTGTGGGTTGCTTACTGCAATGCCCCTGAGTATTCTGATGGGACTATGTTGGCAGATTAATTGAAAACTGGGGCTTCTAGATATATAGTGCTAGAGTAGCTCATCATCCGTATGCTTACACAGAAGATTGGCTCCCTGTAGAAAACCCACACAATCATTTCAAAGCAATCTAATCGCTTGGGAGAACTCAAGGGACCATTTGAACACACTACTGTGGTGAGTGAGTGGTAGTGTTGTCTGTAATCCAGCAGAATGTGAATGTAAATATATGCAAATGTTAATATCACAGAGGACATACTCATTGCCCTCAATTGTCTTTATATCTCACAACGATATCGCCAGGGATAAGCATTACTCTACAAACAGGCGATATAATTTCCAGCATGTTTGGTGTTAACACCTCTTCATGGTTCTAGTGTGGGCTGACATCACCATGGGGAGAAGATTTGAACTATCTGAAAAAGCATCTGCATCAATGTAGGCGGAATGCTGTGTATGCTGCAATGCATCTGGAAGTGAGGGCTTTAGTGTACTGTACGTTCACTTTCTCTCATGTAAAAGGACAGTAATGAATCTTTGAGACAGAAATGTTTTTTAAAAAGCCACTCCATTAAGAATGTTTGTTCGGGGTCAATTCAGTATTAAAGCATTAACGACACTGATGTAACCTTGGAGTGGAAGGATGGAAAGCTGTGATGGAAGTACAGTGCCATACAATCATGTTCTTTCTCATGTGTATAGTTTAGATCAGGTATAGGCAACTGGCAGCCCGCGGCCCCCCTTTTGAAAGGCCTCGGATCAATTTTAGGAGCTCAGTCAGGGTCTCAACTTTAGAGTTAGAATAGTAGAATACACAAGGTGCAATTTCGAAATGTGGCTGTGCATCAGCAGTTTTTCTCTTGTCATGTCAGTCACTGATAGCTGACATGGGATAATTGAGTGACTAAATTTTTTTTGATTGGTAGGTTAGTCTAGCGGCCAGCTATCTAAACTTAGTAATCATGGTCAAATTACTGGCCGGAGGGCCCCCATTGATTTTGTCAGTCAGTCTCACTCAGATATCATATTAAAAACTGCAAAGATTTCTCTCCACCCTATGGCAAAATGTGTAGAATTGCAGAAAACTTTCTTTAAAACATTTGCTCTACACCCCATGGCAAAGTTTGTAGAATTGCACAAAATCAACTCTAAAATGTAACACATTTCTGTCCGCTGTCAAGAGGGGGGCTGCTATAATGTTTTGCTCGCAATGTGGTGGATGTGGGTACGCAGACCCGAGAGCAACTGCGGCCCCTCATGATGAGTTCAGCTTTTTTGTGGCCCCCATCAATGTCGCCCTGGTTTAGATCCACAACAGCATGACAACAACAACCCTTCAGTAAAACAGCTAATATAATAGTATGAAAATAGTGCAACAGTGTTGCAGAGCCACAGGCAATAGAAACAGAGAGTAATGAGCCTCCTGGGTCATCAGGCTGGGTACTTGCTTGTCAATATGGATGACTCCAAGAACGTGCAAGAACAAGCTTGTTTCCCTAAATCAATTTCCTTATCTTGTATTGCTAGACCAGCGTATTGAGGCGCCTGAAAGTCAAAACTACTATTTTCTGGAATTAACAGATATTGATTCGATCAAAAAAACGGAAATATCTCTGAGTCCTCTAACTCTTCAAAAGTGTACGAGTTGTGTTGTGAAAATATGACAGCAACAGCTTTTTAAAAAATATCAATAGCAAAGAGTAATACATGTAGGCCCATGTGTAATAGTATAACAGTAATCCTTCTACACCCTTCCATAAAATAAAAATGGGTGGTTGTCCCACTGGCTATCCTAAGTTGAATGCACCAATTTGTAAGTCGCTCTGGATAAGAGGTCTGCTAAATGACTTACATGTAAATGTAAATGTGTGTTCATGTGTCTGTGGGTGGGGGGTAGTCAATCTCTATCATGCCTCATTATCACCCATATAGGGTTATGTTTCTCTTTTTTCTTTTCAACTTGTGCAATGATTGCAATTTATTGCACGATGTATGGATCGAGAAAAAAGGCTAAAGGTTGACAAAGTAAGCCTTGGCTACTTATTCTTTGAGCAGGTTAAGCATTTCTTCAGCCGTTAATTAGGAAGCCAGGCAAAGCTGAAGACGTGTATTCCCTCAACACATAGGATTGTGTTTAGACCAGCAGGGGAGATCGAAGAGTCTTCACGACGAGACATGAATACGAATAGATTACAACACCACTGTCTCTTGTAGGTGCCATGCTGTGAGAGCTATCTGATGCGCCTAGATTGAAAATAAAGACATTATCCTGAGTTCTCATCATCCTTAGATTAAAAGCATCACTTCAGAATACTGACATGTCAAAGTCTTCAATTTAGCACTGCCGCAACATGTCTTATTTTCCTGAGCTGTGCGCAATTCTCAGTCCCAATAAAAACGCTGTTGATCCACAAAACACAGAGAGAACTTGGACAATGGTCATTTCCCAGTGCACTTGAACTGTCAGGGTAGGACATGCATTCGAATAGTAAAATATGCCCAATGCATACAATTAACCATAAATTAGCTACACTCACAACTGATGTGTTAACATCACGAATAGAGGCTACAAATGTTGCAATTATGGGCCAAAACTGGGCAACAAATGTATTCATGCATTTTGAGAAAAAAAACATGGTTTAGGGCCGTTATTGCGGCGACAGGCCCACTAATGATATCAGTAGCTCTATAGGCTATGCCAGTCATAAGCACCATTACAACTACAACCCAAATGACAACTTGTTATTACTCTACACGGGGAGTCTAATTGGACACACATAACATGCTTTGACATCTCTCCTAAATTGGTATGAATAAATCCCAATTGTATCATACCGACTCCAAGGTAGCAGCAGCCTGTGACGGTTGGCAGAATGGTGATGGGTAAAAGATAACGAGAGTACGGCGCAAAGCGTAAAGCAGTCTCTCACTCCTCTCTGAGGTGCTATAGCTAAAATCCGGCGCCCTTGCAATTTATTAATTGTTAGTGTTAATCCTTTCAAATCGTTCGATTAGTCTAACTCGTTTTAATGTAAATACTAAAGCATGCACAGTTACATGTCAAGATAATGATAACGTCACAGTACACCTATTTGAAGGTGAGCTGGTGGCATCGATTCACCAGTGATGTAGGTAGGCAACGATGCGTTAAAATTTCAGAGTGAATAAGAGACTGAAAACCAGACGTTAAGACAAAAGACGAAGCCACTTCCCTGCTCCTCCAAATAAACACCTAGGATGGGGTAGATTAGCCTAATAAAACGTTGCAACTGTTTAACCTAATTATCACATGCAAAACATCTCAATATCACCATAATATAATTAAATTCAGTTTAAACATACTACAATTAAACATCACATAATGAAAAGAACAGCCCCGATCCTGCTATGTGGTGTAGTAAGATCTTGCCAAACCTCCGTCTCATGGAAATGGAAATGTTCGACTCACCTGCTCTACCGGAGGCTCCTCTTCATCCCGGGCTTGTTCTTCTCCATATCACTTCGTTTTCATGGCACTGCAATGATGATCACATTTTTTTTTTTTTTATAAAATCGAATGGAAATATTTTGCTTTCAATTCATATGTTCTATTTTGTCTTCTTGATTAAAATTAATATCTTAGCCCTCTCGTTTTGTGCGCGCGCAGCTCGTTCACGACGGCAAGGTCAGGAGCGCCCACTGCCTTGCGCGTTTCTAGGCAACCATGGGGATACGCGTGAGCGTAATAAGAAAAGGGAATGTATTTGTAACATGGTCTAATCAAAATGATGCATATTTTATTATAATGATTAGGATATTTAGTACCTAACGCATCAGGTAGCCTATAGACTAGAGTTATGGCTTTCCCTGGGGACCTTCGTGTACGAAAGACCGTGATGCAGACTCAGGTCTCACCTAATTTAAAATTCAAATATGGGTCTAAATGTAGGCCTATGCTATGTGTGTGTGATAAGCATAACCAATGCTCATTACGGATAGGCTCATGGAATTAGAATACTAATAATTTAATAGGATCTCTATGGATAGGCCTATAATCTGCATTCTTCCTGACAATAAATGGAAATCATTTGAAATGATTCTGCACATTATGCTAAAACCATCTCAATGATTTAATGGAAAAATGGTGCAGGTAATGAATAAGGAATTCAGCCTTTAATTGGATTTCTATTAAAATATTCACATGTGAATGGTCTAATATAGCCAAATTAATTGTAGCCTAGTAAATGGTGAATAGTTGTAAAATAAGTTCCAAGCAAGAATAGGCCTGAGTAACATGTTCTCAGCATCACCCACCCAAACACAGAACTCCCTATTTGTGATATCTGGTACTAAATTGGACAGCTCCCTCTTCTGGTGAGTTTACATACCACAGCCATCGAGTGCCACTTCAGTGGGAAACGGTGTTTTACAATCACAAGAATGCTTCCTAGGAGAGAGTCATTTCACATTTATACATGTAAGATATCACATAGCTGACAGTTTTGCAAAGCTAGATGAAAGAGAAATGTCGTCTCTCCAGAAAGTACAATGCAGAACAATCTGTACTTTGCTGTACCCTGTATATTTTTATCATCGATATGCATCAATGACTTTTATCCATTGCCTTATGTTTTGACCATAACCATTGAGAATGCACTGTCGGACTCCTCTCTCACGCCCTAGCGCCAGGCTCCACTCAACTACGCAACCTGGTCTCAGAGCAGTTCGTATTATTCTGTATGTAAAGCAACCTGGTCTCAGAGCAGTTCGTATTATTCTGTATGTAAATCCGATATACTTTTTAGTATGATATGTTACGAATTCTATCTAAGTGGCTAGGTGGCTAATGTTAGCTAGCTGGCTAACATTAGTTAGGCTAGGGTTAAAGTTAGGTTAAAGGGTTAAGGTTAGGGGAAGGTTTAGCTAACATGCTAAGTATACTGAACAAAAATATAAAACACAACATGTTGGTCCCATGTTTCATGAGCTGAAATAATAGATCCCAGAAATTGTCCATTCGCACAAAAAGCTTATTTGTCTCATATTCTGTGCACACATTTGTTTACATCCCTGTTAGTGAGCATTTCTCCTTTGCCAAGATTATCCATCCACTTAAGCTGCCTTCAATGTCATTTTAGAGCATTTGGTAGTACGTCCAACCAGCCTCAAGTGTAACCACACCAGCCCAGTATCTCCACATCTGGCTTCTTCACCTGCGGGATCGTCTGAGACCAGCCACCCGGACAGCTGATGAAACTGTGGGTTTGCACAACCTAAGAATTTCAGCACAAACTGTCAGAAACCGTCTCAGGGAAGCTCATCTGCGTGCTCGTCGTCCTCACCTGGGTCTTGACCTGACTGCAGTTCGGCGTCGTAACCAACTTCAGTGGGCAAATGCTCACCTTCAATGGCCACTGGCACGCTGGAGAAGTGTGCTCTTCACGGATGAATCTCGGTTTCAACTGTACCGGGCAGATGGCAAACAGCGTCTATGGCGTTGTGTGGGCGAGCGGTTTGCAGATGTCAACGTTATGAACAGAGTGCCCCATGTTGGCGGTGGGGTTATGGTATGGGCAGGCATAAGCCTCCCATCCCGGAGGACCTGAGCCCTAGGACCATGCTTCAGGACTACCTGGCCTGATGACTCCTTGCTGTCCCCAGTCCACCTGGTCGTGCTGCTGCTCCAGTTTACACTCTTCTGCCTTTCTAGGGAGTTTTTCCAAGCCACCGTGCTTCTACATCTGCATTGCTTGCTGTTTAGGGTTTTAGGCTGGGTTTCTGTATAGCACTTTGTGACATCTGCTAATGTAAAAAGGGCTTTATAAATCAAATTTGATTGATTGAATGAACACAATTGCATTTTATCAATGGCAATTTGAATGTACAGAGATACCGTGACCAGTTCCTGAGGCCCATTGCCGTGCCATTCATCCGCCACCAACACCTCATGTTTCAGCATGATAATGCACAGCCCCATGTCGCAAGGGTCTGTACACAATTCCGGGAAGCTGAAAATGTCCCTGTTCTCCCATGGCCTGCATACTCACCAGACATGTCACCCATTGAGCATGTTTGGGATGCTCTGGATCGACGTGTACGACAGCGTATTCCAGTTCCCGCCAATATCCAGCAACTTCGCACAGCCATTGAAGAGGAGTGGGACAACATTCCACAGGCCACAATCAACAGCCTGATCAACAAGATGTGTCACGCTGTATGCGGCAAATGGTGGTCAAACCAGATACTGACTGGTTTTCTGATCCACGCCCCTACTTTTTTTTTTAAAGGTATCTGTGACCAACAGATGCATATCTGTATTCCCAGTCATGTGAAATCCATAGATTAGGACCAAATACATTTATTTCAATTGACTAATTTCCTTATATGAACTGTGTAACTCATTAAAATCATTTAAATTGTTGCATGTTGAGTTTATATTTCTGTTCAGTGTAGTTGCAAAGTAGCTCAAAAGTAGTAAGTAGTTGAAACGTTGCTAATTAGATAAAATGCTAAAGTTGGCCGTGATGAGATTCGAACTTGCAACCTTTGGGCTGCTAGACATTCACGTTATACATCCATCCATTCATCCATCCACTCCGACCAACCACCCTAATTTTGGTTTTGCCTTAAGTACCCACCCATATGTCTTATGTAACCATACCAAACTTACCATATCATACTAATTTGAGATCCAGGGTTTACATTTACCATGTTACGTCTAGTCTATGAGACCAGGCAGAACTACAACACACACTTAACTGCATAAACAGGAAGTAGGCTATTGTTGCAGCGTGGCGTCGGTCAAAGAAGAGGAGGAAGGCCCAACTCAGCGGAAAATCTGTCTCCCTCCAGCAGGTGGAGTTTTTCGTTGTTTCGCCCACCAAGCAAGGAGTTTTTGTATGGACGTCAATGAATGTCGAAAACAGTAATGGCTTATTTGCTATGTGAGGTTTATTTGATCTAATATACGTGTTGTACTGCTTAAGTTGTTACGAGTCTACTGATATAAGTAGGACACGTGACATCCCGGCAACTTTGAGATAAAAAAAAAAAAACATCGGAGTTGTCTCGAGATGGCTATGCATATTAATGTCACGAGGCTACTAGTACCATAGCGTCTCTCCCTATTGAATACCGGCGGTTGACCCCAACAACCCTCATCGAATATTTAAAAAAGGATTACAATAATGAGATGTCTCCACCAATCCAAATAAAGGATAGGCGGGAGCTAGACAGCCCGCTCCACTGTTATGGCGGAGAGACGTGTATCTGGTCAGTATATCCATAATCTTTGGCAAAGATATTTATACCCCTTCCGTCTGTGCGTTGGGTCTTCGCTTGTTACCACTTACCACCAATGATTTATATACATTAGATGACTTATAGGGGGCGCTGTGTTGAAGCCACCGTGCCTCCATCTTGGCACCCCCCACCATATTTTGGAAGCTATAGAAATGCATGTATTAATGTCTACATACGTTTTTGCCACGTTTATTCTATTACAGACACCTTAATGCATATTTTAAAATATAATAATAATAATAATATGCCATTTAGCAGACGCTTTTATCCAAAGCGACTTACAGTCATGCGTGCATACATTTTTGTGTATGGGTGGTCCCGGGGATCGAACCCACTACCTTGGCGTTACAAGCACCGTGCTCTACCAGCTGAGCTACAGAGGACCACAATATATATTATGTGAGCTAAACATAAAACATATATATACATATTTTTTTCTTCAAGCTGCAATATGTCACTTTTTGGGCGACCCAGACCAAATTCACATAGAAATGTGAGTTATACATCTGTCATTCTCATTGAAAGCAAGTCTAAGTGGTAGATCTGTTCTATGTGCTTATTTCTATGCTTTCCGTTCTTAAGTTTCATTTTTGCTCTTTTACTTTCGGTTTTGTACACCAGCATCAAACAGCTGAAAATACAATATTTTTGGTTATGGAAAATATATTATTTCACAGCGGTTTGGACGGTACAGTGATTATCTACACTATACTTGCTCGTTTTGTCACAGTGTGCTATTCATTTCTGTTTATTAGAAGTTGCAACTATTAGATCTACTGGCTACATGGTGCACGTCCTTCGCACCCACTTGCTGCAGTAAGGAGAGGGAAGTAGCCAGATAGTGTAGCCAACATCAGGCCAGGGTGACAGCTAAAGCACAATTATTGTAGTGATTTTCACCGAAAATGTAGGCAACAACTACGGCATTAACCTCTACATTTTTGTGTAAAATAAACAAAAAATTAACTACTCCGGTAAAAACGAAATTATTGTGAACACACTCCCAAGTCCCAACTTCGGCAGACAAGTTTCTAATTCTCGCTGAAGTTTCTAGTCACATCTATAGATGGCTACCTGGGAAGGGCTCATCAAGACGACTGCCTGAACAGACCAGTGTTGCCAAATATTTTTCAGTGTGATCTGCTGAGTTGTCGCTAGATTACGTTTAGCCGTTGCCGCGACGACCTCACAGCACCAATTTGCACGGCTGCGGTCCCCAATTTAGCGTTTTCGCCCGCTCCTGTTCAGCTTCCCTGCCTGTGTGTGCGTGTTGCTGCGACTTCTGTTGCACAGACAGCTTCTCCAACTCTCGTTTGCGGCAGAATTGGGAAAAGTCGCTAAATACCATCAAAACCCTCAGTGTCAAAACTACCCAAAGGTTGCCTGAAAAGTAGGTGAATTTGTCGCTAGAATCTTTTACCAATAAAAGTAGCTGGAGGGGTCTGGAAATATAGCAGCTAAATTGGCAACACTGGAACTGACAACCGAATCCATTCGACTCTCGCTGCGCGACATAGCGTCATCAATTTATTTGGGAACCAGGCGTCGCGTTGCCATGAAAGTGTTGTTCAAAGTGATGGCGCGTACAAGAAAGTGTCGTCTTTTGTAACTCGTTGTAGAACTTTGGTCATTTTACGATTCTCTGATGGAAAGACGCAATGAGGATGAGAAGCTCAATGCCCCGTCCGATTTTATGGCATCAATTGTTGCAAGTAAGTTGTGATCCTCCTAGCAAGCTAGCTAGCTGGAAACTAATGCAAACTGCAGTAATTTCTTTACACCTACTGTAGCATATAAGTAACATGGCTAGCTGACTACTTAGTTGTATAACTATCTAACTAAGTTAGACAGCAGCAAAAGTTGTAGATAAGTTATGTAGAATCTTGTTGTAGTCCATGTTGTGAATAGTTGCGCCAAACGTTTTGAAAAAACTTTAAATGAATAGAATGACAGTAAAACACTTATGCTATGTGTTTTCTGAGTAGTTAGCAGAAATTCACTCCGATTGTTTATTTTCCACTTTGATAACAAACTTTCTGTTCTGCTACCATTCACTCCCAGTAATTTTGGTCCAATGAATGCGTTTATTTTCGAACGCTTCTGCATGGAATTATTATGTTGTGTTAACCTTTTATCTTGAACCTATCTTGCAGGTGTCATGTCACGTGCTTTTTGCAAGTTAATCGTCCTCATGTATTAAATACAGGGAAGTCAGAGGACACTGATGCCCCCATTCCATTTCACAGCAAGCATCCAGTCTACCTCAATCACAGTACCAGGGACTGCAAGGGGACGAGGGAAAACACCAATAACATGGGTTACCCCTGCCACAACACCACCATCAGACTCTGGCCCTGCCAACCCATGGCTCACTAACACTCAGGCCAAACAGGAAATTCTTGGAACTGCGCAGAGAAAACCAGAGGATTCTGTTACATGGAGACAACTCCAGAGGGATGAAGTCAACAGAGGATTTAGCTAACTCCAGGGCAAGGTCAGGTGCTGCCCTATACACAACCCATTCATTTTAATGCCTTGTCTATGAAATCCACTTCATTCACTTTTACCAATGTCTATTTATTGACATAACACCAGACCTGCTTCTTCCACCCCCCACACTCAGATCTGGAGAGAGAGGTGAGCAGGCCTCCAGATGGGAGACAGAATGGAGGCTGGACACGGAGCGTCTCAGGGCAGAGTCAGAGAGACTGAGAGGCCAGGTAGAGGCACTGAAAGAGACTGCAGGGAGACAGAGGGAGGAGATGAGGGACAAAGAAAGCTTTCTGAACAGGCATTATACTGGGGTGTATAAACAGTGACTTATCATCATGGCATATACACTGACCAGGTGAAAGCTGTGATCCCTTTTTGATATCACTTGTTAAATCCATTTCAATCAGTGTAGATGAAGGGGAGGAGACAGGTTAAAGAAGGATTTTTAAGCCTTGAGACAATTGAGACATGGATTGTGTATGTGTGCCATTCAAAGGCTGAATGGGCAAGACAAAATATTGAAGTGCCTTTGAACGGGGTATGATAGTAGGTGCCAGGCACACCGATTTGTGTCAAGAACTGCAACGCTACTGGGTTTTTCACACTCAAAGGACATCCAACCAAATGTGAAAAGCATTGGAGTCAACATGGGCCAGCATCCCTGTGGAACGCTTTCGACATCTTGTAGAGTCCATGCCCCGACGAATTGAGGCTGTTCTGAGGGCAAAAGGGGGAGGGGGGTGCAACTCAATATTAGGAAAGGGTTCTTAATGTTTTGTACACTGTGTAAGTAGCCTAGATGTTACATTCCTCATTCAATATTGAACATTTTACTGACAAATGTGTATCCTGCTTCTATTCGAAGTAGGCCTACTTTAAATAAAGTTTTGCCAGTGATATTTCCTCCCTTCTTACATCCTGTATTGCAGGCAGAGTCATGAAATAGAGGCGATGTGGTAGGAGTTATATACGACTAAGACTGAGCTCAGATAAGAGAGAGGAAAAAGAGCGACTCAGCACCCAGGTAACAGTTATTCACAAGAACTCTACGTTTTTTGTAGATTGTCATCCCAGCTCACCTTTGTTTTATGTGTGGTAGTAACTGGGGGAAAATTCAGTTGGTTTGTGTCTAGCTTGCAGCAACTGTGGCGTTTTTCCTACCATCAGCAACAATGGCATGATTTAAAAACGGTATATTGTCTGTCCAAAAAAATTGTGTAGAAGCCACGCCAGCTATGCTTGTAGCCCCAAATGACTGCAATTCTGAATCACTGCTTCACCCCATTTATTGGTTAAATATAAATTGTTCCCCAGTGCTGGAAGGGGGGCCTGAGTGAAAAGGTTTGGGAACCCCTGCTCTAAGGAAACACAAGGAAAAAGACAGTTTGTGCTTTAACTGAGAAAGTGTTGCCTGTAGAACAAGGTGTATCTTGGCTGATTTAATATGAATGTATGTTATGACCATATTTGCATATTACTATATAATAAGTAGTCTATAGTATTCTAATCTGAATTCCTCTATAGACTCAACTCTGTGAACGACATATTGGCCCTACAAGAGGAGGAGATGGTTGAGAAGGTCAATTATTAACAGCACCATAGCTGATGTAAAATCCCCTTATTTTTGTCAGAGATTTGATTAATATCCATTCCCCCATGTGTGTGACTATCTAAGAGCTGAGAGGGTTAAGTAAAGGCTTAGTCACGTCCACAGACTCTGTCAAACCCTCTCCTGAAGAATGGGCCTAAAGGCACTCGGGTTCTGCGCCGCTGGAGAGAGAAGGTCTTCATGTTGTTGGTCCAGCTTCGCTCAAAGGACATCGAACTGAGGGGAGAAAAGGACAAACTTCACTCAATTGTATGTTCCTTTAAGAGGTTTATATATTTTTTAAACAGACAAATGACCACCCACTATGTTCAGTCTATTCACAGGTGAATTGTGATGAGGGACATTTTCAAAACATGCAGAAACATCCATGAGTCTATTGTGTGTCCTTTTGTTTCAGATCTCGTCTCTGGAGCAGGAGGTGAAGAAGGAGAAGTACCCGTCTAGTGTGTTCCAGCATAGCCTGCAGGACAGAACAGCTGAGCTGGACCTGGAGAGGATGGCCAGGGAGGTGAGGAGGAACAGTGGACAGCCTCTGTGGGATTGTCTCAATGCATCCCTTCATAGGATGGCTCTCCTCCATTTTGTTGAAACAGGATGCATCTGCCATTGCCACAGGGAGGTGCCAATTACTTATGCTGTGTTAGGACAGGAGACGGTGCTGCTTCTCATGAAAAATCTGTTACGCACCACCCTTCAGTATTAAACGCCCACACCAGTAGAAATCCATCATTTTCAAGCTGAAAGACGATAGCCAAGCTTACCCATGATGTTGCACAACGATTTAAGTAAGTAAGTCATCGTTTTAGTCAAAGCATGATATATTTGGGCTTGAAGTGACATCCGTACTGTGCACATTTTTCTCCCCAATTTTGTGATATCCAATTGCGATCCAATTACGATCTTGTCTCATCGCTGCAACTCCCCAACGGGCTCGGGAGAGGCGAAGGTCGAGCCATGCGTCCTCCGAAACATGACCCGCCATACAGCGCTTCTTAACACCCGCCCGCTTAACCCGGAAGCCAGCCGCACCAATATGTCGGAGGAAACCCCGTCCAACTGATGACCGAAGTCAGCCTGCAGGTGCCCGGCCCGCCACAAGGAGTCGCTAGAGCGTGATGAGCCAAGTAAAGCCCCCCGGCCAAACCCTCCCCTAACCCGGACAACGCTGGGCCAATTGTGCTCCGCCCTATGGGACTCCCGGTCACGGCCTTAGACCGCTGCGCCACTCGGGAGGCCCCAGGGCTGGGTTTTATTTTAATGTTACCACCCACTGCATTGCAGTTATTCCCCTTCCCGACTGAGATGAGCCAAACAGCCTTGTGTCCACTTGGCCCTGAGCCATGGAGCAAATTAAATTATAGGGGGTGTAAACTTATGTTTTTGCACCTTATGTTGTTTTTTTTACTAGAAAACTATCCAAGTCCGTTGGATAATAAGACCATTTTCACATTTCTTTTAGCTAGTCTGTATTAAAAAAAATACACTACCAGTCAAAAGTTTGCAGACACCTACTCATTCAAGGGTTTTTCTTTATTTTTAATATTTTTTACATTGTAGAATAATAGTGAAGACATCAAAACTATGAAATAACACATATGGAATCATGTAGTAACCAAAAAAGTGTTAAACAAATCAAAATATATATTTGTGAATGTGTATAAGTAGCCTTTGTCATTCTTCGGAGGTGGAACCTAAACGTGCATTTCCTCTCTAGGACAGGAAATTACGTCGAAATAATTGCGGCAACTTCCTCTGGGGGGTCCTTTTAAGAGAATACACAAAATCTCTCCTAGATTGTTTTTTTTACAATGATTCAAATTTCCAGATGAAATACTCTGTAATGATGAGTAATGACGACAAATGAGCGAACAATTCTCTGAAGACCCAATTGGACCCTGAAGACACAGTGTGAGATGACATTAAGAGACTTTTCAGAATTTTGACATTTAACAGTCGATATGTAATCAAAAGGTCACTATGACCTCATCAGAGAGGAGACCCTAGTAGTTGTCTGGTGGCGGGGTGTTTTTGATGCTAACCGTGTTTGTCTGGTCCTGTCAGGCCGTGACGCAGGATGTGGCCAGGACTCAGAGGGAGAACACAAGCTGGAGTCAGAAGGCTGGGGTTGGACTGAAGACCGTGACAGAGGCTGTCCAGAGGTAAAGAGCTGACAGACAGGTCCACCTGACAACCACTATACAACAAAAGCTTCGCCTGAGATATTTCAGTTGTAGTAGCTGTCATTTTGTACGTTGGGCACCTATTATTTTCCAGACTCAATCCCAGATTTCACAGTCCATATCACTTCATAGCATCTCTTATAAAATGTCAAATGGAACAGGGTGAATTTGTGTACTACTCCATCATATAATCGTCATTTAATGTAAAATCTTCTGTTAAAGTACCAGTTCCTCTCTACAGATTCAGTCAGGTATTAGAGGCTAATATGTCAGAGGTGGAGCCCGTCCAAACACGTCTGAGCAGCTTTGGCAGAGGCTGACCTGCGCCAAAAGAAGAGTGGACACAATTCAAGGACTGTTTATAGATCTGAAATTATTTCTCCCCCCAGGAAATCTGAGAACAGTGGGTTTAAATTGCGTGTGCCTATTGATAATCCTGTGCACTGTTTTATTCTGTCTCAGTCTGCTTAGTTTGACCACATATTCACTGTACTGTTGTCTGGCAGGACTGATGATGAGGAAGGTGGCCCTATGGAGAGTGCAGCAAGTCCACTAAAGCAGCCGACCCTTTCTCTGAGAGGTATGATAACTGACCACACCGGACCACCCTGGCCCTGGGTCTCACTGAACCCAACAGTTATTAATGAGGAAAAGGCCTTGCCTTGTAGACCATTTCCTCAGTTTGTCTCACTACCACTACATCTCCCAGTGCCTTACTAGTTGTGTTGTCCTCTCTCTCTCTTTTCACAGTGCCTCTGTCAGAGAGCTCCAGGCAGAGCTGGCCTCGGCGTGTGAGGAGAGAGACAAGGTCACGCAGGAGCTCAAGAGAACCCCAGAGCTCATTGAGAGTGCCCTGGCTGATGTCCGTGAGCAGTGTATGTTGTTTAGTCATCTGTTTAGAGAGATTCAGTCTTGTATAAATTCCTTGTATCCTGTAACTGTACCTATAGTAGATTTGCATGCACCTTGTCTTTGTATATCCTGTCCACGTGGCAGTAGTAATACTCTGTATACAGTACACTGTCTGTGTTCCTCTTCCTCTCCAGTCGACAGTGAGGTGAGGCAGCTGAGGCAGGCTGCAGAGCGGAGCAGGGGGGAGGCCCAGGAGTCCCAGGCTGCAAGAGAGGAGGCCCAGCAGAGGCTGCAGGAGGCCCACACACAGCTGGAGGAGAGCAGCCTCAACCTGGAGCAGCTCCATGCACAGCTGATTAGCCAACAAGAGACCAGTGACAGAGGTGAGAGGGAATCCCATTGTAATTTAGTTTATTTTCTATGAAGAATGTTCTATTCATCAGTTGAATTTATCTCTTGAAGTGATCGATTTGTTGACATGTCACACAGTGTACTCTAGTTATGTTTAGGGCTGACAAGCCTGCATCTCTCCTTACACCGTCCCTGGTTTTGACCTGTCAGCCTTGCAGGAGAGAGTGTTTGAGACAGAGGATTGCTGTGCTCAACAGCTGAGAGTGATGGAGTCTACTCAACACGGCAAGAAGAGAACACACCAAAGCAGGTAGCGTATACATGACTAACTCAACACGTCTAAACATACTGTACATCTCAACGCAGACGGGTGGAAGGGAAATGTAAAGTGAGAGATTCATACATGCATCAGCAGAAATGGTTTACTGCAGTGTAACTAAGATTGCTGTCTGTGCTTTCTGTTGTAGTGCTGGCCCTGTGTCAATTTGAGATACAGGCAGAGGGAGAGAGGGAGCAGGAGAGAGAAGCACATTGCCTCCAGAGTGAACACACAAAGAGGGAAATCCAGGATCTACAGAAACTACTTCAGGACAAGGACAGAAACCTACATTTGGTAAGTTCATAGTGTCTTGGTTTATTGTAAGTCATCCACGGACCCTCCGGCTTCACTCACGTACATTCCGAAAGCTTGTTCGCAGAAAGAAGCTAAGAAGGCGTAAGGGTGGGGGACCAACTCAATATACTGTATGACTAAAACCAAATCGAAACTGTGTAGAAATGATAATGGACCACCATTCATACAGTTTCTTGACTGTGTACAGCCCTACAGATTATTTTTGGCAAATGTTGACGGCGAGGAAATATAACCTTGGCCCTCGGCAAAATTAGTTTGACACCCCTGGTCTAGATGGAAACTAGTGACGTGTTGCTACTATCAAACCAACCATATATTTTGCATGGCTGGAGCTCTGAACAGAGGGGGTGTTTCTGAAAGATTGTTTGACTTCGAACAAGCAAGCTAACATAAGATACAAAATATTACGCTGCATAGGCTATTAGACCTTTGTCCGCCGTGGTAGGAAAAGAGGGACGGACAGAACAAGAAAAATGAAAAACACATTTTTCTCCTGAGGGGGAACGTCATTTTCTACTCAGAGCCAATCAAATGCTAGGGTTGAATGCCAGCGCTTCCATTTAAATGCAAAAGAGTCAACAAGACGGGATTTGGAAGGATGGTCCCATGAGACTAATTGCAAGTTTACCATGTTAAGAAATGTTCTGCTATTGTTTTGTGAAACTGACAACTTTCAAGATACATTTTTTAGGTTTGTATAATTAGTGTCCCCAGGGGACAGTGCGTGAGAGGGGTCTGATGAGTGAGTATGAGGCAGCTCGGACCACAGCCCTGCAGACTTCTGTGGCCTTGGAGGAGCAGCAGAGACCCTCAGGGAAGAGCAACACTCTGAAAGCCAAAGACAAGCCACAGACCATAGGTAACTTCCACCTACACACCATTTTGTCACATTACCTCTTCATATGAATACCGTCTTGTATTATATAATACAAGTACAGTGCCTTAGCAAAGTATTTATACCCCTTGACCTATTCCACATGTTGTTGTGTTACAGCCTGAATTCAACATTGATTAAATATATTTTTATCACCCATCTACACACAATACCCCCAAAGTGAAAATGTTTTTATAAATTTTTGCAAATGTATTGAAAATGAAATACAGAAATATCTCATTTACATAAGTATTCACACCCCTGAGTCAATACATGTTAGAATCACCTTTGGCAGTGATTACAGCTGTGAGTCTTTCTGGGTACGTTTCTAAGAGCTTTGCACACCTGGATTCTTCAAGCTCTGTCAAGTTGGTTGTCGATCATTGCTAGACAGCCATTTTCAAGTCTTGCCATAGATTTTCAAGCTGATTTAAACTGTAACTAGGCCACTCAGGAACATTCATTGTTGTCTTGGTAAGCAATTCCAGTGTATATTTGGCCTTGTGTTTTAGGTTATTGTCCTTCTGAAAGGTGAATTTGTCTCCCAGTGTCTGTTCAAAAGCAGACTGAACCAGGTTTTCCTCTACGATTTTGCCTGTGCTTAGCTCTATTCCATTTATTTTTAGCCTAAAAAACTCCCTAGTCCTTGCCGATGACTAACATACCCATAACATGATGCAGCCACCACCATGCTTGAAAATATGAAGAGTGGTATTCAGTGATGTGTTGTGTTGGATTTGCCCCAAACATAACGCTTTGTATTCAGGACATAAGGTTAATTTCTTTGCCATTTTTTTTTGCAGTTTTACTTTAGTGCCTTATTGCAAACAGGTGCATGTTTTGGAATACTTTTATTCTGTACAGACACTCTGTCATTTTAGGTTAGTATTGTGGAGTAACTATAATGTTGTTGATCCATCCTCAGTTTTCTCCTATCACAGCCATTAAACTCTGTAACTGTTTTAAAGTCACCATTGGCCTCATGGTGAAATCCCTGATCGGTTTCCTTCCTCTCCGGCAACTGAGTTAGGAAGGACGCCTGTATCTTTGTAGTGACTGGGTGTATTGATACACCATCCAAAGTGTAATTAATAACTTCACCATGCTCAAAGAGATATTCAATGTCTGCTTTTTTTTATGTATCTACCAATAGGTGCCTTTCTTTGCGAGGTATTGAAAACCTCCTTGGTCTTTGAATCTGTGTTTGAAATTCACTGCTCGACTGAGGGAGCTTACAGATAATTGTATGTGTGGGGTACAGAGATGAGGTAGTCATGAAAAAACATGTTAAACACTATTATTGCACACAGAGTGAGTCCATGCAACTTATTATGTGACTTGTTAAGCACATTTCTACTCCTGAACTTATTTAGGCTTGCCATGACAAAGGGGTTGAATACTTATTGACACAAGACATTTCAACTTTATATTTTTTATTAATTTGTAAAAATGTGAAAAACGTAAATCCACTTTGACATTATTGGGTATTGTGTGTAGGCCAGTGACACAAAATCTCAATATAATACATTTTAAATGCAGGCTTTAACAAAACAAAATGTGGAAAAAGTCAAGGGGTGTGAATACTTTCTGAAGGCACCATTTATAACATGTATAACACATAAAACAGAATGAAACTGTAATTTGACTACAGATAACATATATCTATAGACACATAGTAGTAACCATTGAACTGTTCTGTGTGTTCCCTGTTAGACTCACTGCTGTCAGTGTTGGGGGACATCCAGACTCTGAGTGCTGCAGTGGTCCTCAGCTCAGAGGACAATGTAGAGGAGGATGGTGGATGGGGTGGGGCGCTGCAGAGACAAAAGAGACAACTCACTAAAGTGACCTTCCGCAAAAATTACTGGGAACCTTTTTGCTTTCACTGCATGTTTTGAACAATCCATTTCTCTTTTGAGATTGAACTTTTCAAGTCTCAAATCTTTGTTTTTGACATTCTATTCCATATTTATGTAGCTCAGACTCTTTATAAAATGACACTGTCGACACAACAGCAATGTTCCCAGTTTGAAGGTGCATGACTTGAGGTCTTGATTGGCCAAGATGAAATGCATTGGATAGATTTGTTTGCGTTTGTAAGATTTCATGGATCTTCTTAATATTAATTGCCGCTGAAAAGTAAAGTAATGCCCTCTAGCTTATACCAGTGAGAGTTACCATTCCTCACCTTTGGCTGGCAGGCTACGGCCAGGGGAGAAGCTGACAGACTGATGAGTTCATATAAGGTAGGCGGGCATGTGGCCTGTGCTCTCAGTCTAATCAATAAGTCAATGGGTTTTCTCCCAGGGCCTCACAGCAAGGAGGAGCATGACAGGAAAATCAAATGAATGGATAGCCTCGTTCAAAACCGCATGCTGCCTTCCACTGGAGAAGACTAAATAACAGGCTGAGTTATGACCCTAAGTGCTCTGAACTGTAGTACTGGAGACAGGAGATTGACCTCTGCTGATGGTTCTGTAGTCTTGCTATTGGTTGTGTTTATAAAGACATGAATCAGCATCTTCTTTGACAAAGTTGTGTATTGTTTTGTGTGATGACATAATGTGCTAAATTATATTGATATTTAAAACTTTCATTGTGTTTTGAAAGCACTTAGAACCTAAAAAGCATTTCATGAAAATTAGGACTGTCTGTCTGTCCTCCATTAGGAATGGAGAGGTCATGACAATAAATAACTCATTCCAGATAATCAGGAGCAGATTGTGAGATGTTTAGATGGCTTTTACTTAAAGTGACCTCTGAATTCACAGCCAATCAGCAGCTGCCATCGTCTGGTTATTACTGTAAATGGAAGTCAGGCCTAACTGTAAAAGAGATGTTCAATTTAGTGATTAGATTTAGTGTTATGAAAGTAGCTATGTCCCTTTCTAAGTTAAATTGTATATCCATTATGAAGCTGCACTAGCTGGCTAAAGGGGTGACCAACCAGAAAAACAACCTGAACTGCAGAAGATAAAAATACACAGGTTTATGTAAGCATTCATGATTATGATGAGAAATTGACTTCATTTAATTTGTGTAGCCCTAGTTCCTGATTGTGTCCCTTGCTATCAGCTTTTCTTGTTTTCATTTTACAGAACACCATTAGTGTCATGACATTTATGCAGCACTAATTGGGACTGAGGCTGTCCATGCCATTAACAAACTCAATCAAGCATATCTGTCTGAGGCACAATACAAACCCTGTTGTTGAAGTGCTAAGATAACCAAGCTATCTCTACAGTATTTACTATCAGTAAATAGGTGATGTGCTAGATGCAAGGTTATTTTGCCAGTGTAAAGGCAGTTCGAGTTTGTGGGAATGCAGGGTGATTTTTTTATTCAGAGGGCTGTACAGCAGCAGCAAGACTGATGAATGTATTTTATCTGTCCCAGCAGTGTCCTCATCACAGTGTCCTCATCAGACCCCAGCAGCTCTAAGGCATTGTTTGGTTTGGTGCAGAGAGGAGCCCTGACATAACGTTTATTCTATGCAGTTAGGGGTGCCATTTTCCATTCCAGTGTCCTCCCTCTTTGTCAGGTTATTGTTATCACAGTGTATGTTTAACTACGGGTCACTGACACTGTAATTACTTTAATTGATGTATTGGTGATGTCATGTATATGTACACAGATTGACGTGAATAGTCTTCTCTTTTCTCTGCATGTTAGCACTATAATGATGAACATTTCTATCATAATCAATGTAGGTCTGTTCTGATTAGGCCTATATCTCTAGAGGACTACCAATCCATCTGATTGAGTGGAATGCCTATAAATAACTTTGGAAGAAGGCAAAGACTAACCCTTAACTACAGTGGGGAGAACAAGTATTTGATACACTGCCGATTTTGCAGGTTTTCCTACTTACAAAGCATGTAGAAGTCTGTAATTTTTATCATAGGTACACTTCAACTGTGAGAGACAGAATCTAAAACAAAAATCCAGAAAATCACATTGTATGATTTTTAAGTAATTAATATGCATTTTATTGCATGACATAAGTATTTGATACATCAGAAAAGCAGAACTTAATATTTGGTACAGAAACTTTTGTTTGCAATTACAGAGATCATACGTTTCCTGTAGGTCTTGACCAGGTTTGCACACACTGCAGCAGGGATTTTGGCCCACTCCTCCATACAGACCTTCTCCAGATCCTTCAGGTTTCGGGGCTGTCGCTGGGCAATACGGACTTTCAGCTCCCTCCAAAGATTTTCTATTGGGTTCAGGTCTGGAGACTGGCTAGGCCACTCCAGGACCTTGAGATGCTTCTTACGGAGCCACTCCTTAGTTGCCCTGGCTGTGTGTTTCGGGTCGTTGTCATGCTGGAAGACCCAGCCACGACCCATCTTCAATGCTCTTACTGAGGGAAGGAGGTTGTTGGCCAAGATCTCGCGATACATGGCCCCATCCATCCTCCCCTCAATACGGTGCAGTTGTCCTGTACCCTTTGCAGAAAAGCATCCCCAAAGAATGATGTTTCCACCTCCATGCTTCATGGTTGGGATGGTGTTCTTGGGGTTGTACTCATCCTTCTTCTTCCTCCAAACACGGCGAGTGGAGTTTAGACCAAAAAGCTCTATTTTTGTCTCATCAGACCACATGACCTTCTCCCATTCCTCCTCTGGATCATCCAGATGGTCATTGGCAAACTTCAGACGGGCCTGGACATGCGCTTGCTTGAGCAGGGGGACCTTGCGTGTGCTGCAGGATTTTAATCCATGACGGCGTAGTGTGTTACTAATGGTTTTCTTTGAGACTGTGGTCCCAGCTCTCTTTAGGTCATTGACCAGGTCCTGCCGTGTAGTTCTGGGCTGATCCCTCACCTTCCTCATAATCATTGATGCCCCACGAGGTGAGATCTTGCATGGAGCCCCAGACCGAGGGTGATTGACCGTCATCTTGAACTTCTTCCATTTTCTAATAATTGCGCCAACAGTTGTTGCCTTCTCACCAAGCTGCTTGCCTATTGTCCTGTAGCCCATCCCAGCCTTGTGCAGGTCTACAATTTTATCCCTGATGTCCTTACACAGCTCTCTGGTCTTGGCCATTGTGGAGAGGTTGGATTCTGTTTGATTGAGTGTGTGGACAGGTGTCTTTTATACAGGTAACGAGTTCAAACAGGTGCAGTTAATACAGGTAATGAGTGGAGAACAGGAGGGCTTCTTAAAGACAAACTAACAGGTCTGTGAGAGCCAGAATTCTTACTGGTTGGTAGGTGATCAAATACTTATGTCATGCAATAAAATGCAAATTAATTACTTAAAAATCATACAATGTGATTTTCTGGATTTTTGTTTTAGGTTCCGTCTCTCACAGTTGAAGTGTACCTATGATAAAAATTACAGACCTCTACATGCTTTGTAAGTAGGAAAACCTGCAAAATCGGCAGTGTATCAAATACTTGTTCTCCCCACTGTATGTATGTACTGATCTATAGTATAGTATAATCACAAATGTAATCCCACTAGTGGCTTGCCTCTGAAGCTAAGCAGGGTTGGTCCTAGTCGGTCCCTGGATGTGAGACCAGATGCTGCTGGAAGTGGTGTTGGAGGGCAAGTAGGAGGCACACTTTCCTCTGGTAAAAAAAATATTATCCCAATGCCCCAGGGCAGTGATTGGAGACATTGCCCTGTATAGGGTGCCATCTTTCAGAAGGGACGTTAAACAGGGGTCCTGACTCTGTGCTCACTAAAGATCCCATGGCACTTATCGTAAGAGTAAGGGTGTTCGCCCCGGTTTCCTGGCTAAATTCCTAATCTGGCCCTCATACCATCATGGCCACCTAATCTTCCCCAGTTTACATTTGGCTCATTCATTCCCCCCTCCTCTCTCCTGTAACTATTCCCCAGGTCGTTGCTGTAAATGAGAATGTGTTCTCAGTCAACTTACTGGTAAAATAATAGTTAAATAAGGGTTAAAAAGATAAACACAAGTACTCTGGATTCAACTCTTCTATTTCCTTCACATTTCCACCTGCAGCAACATTTTCAAACAGCAGAGGGCATTGCTGTCCAGTAACGATGGCTGAAATTGCAGACGATGTCATGTGAGTCTTTCAGTGGGCTTAGTTAAGTTCATTACATATTGCTTGATTTGTTATTACACTTAGAGACACTGACACATTCACACTAACAAACCAAGAGACAGAAACCCCCTATTACTATTGGCTGTTGGGAGTGTGCTGCTTTTTCCACTGAAAGCAACTGATTCAGTGAGTACTTCCAAATAAATTTTTAATAGCACCTTCTACTACAGCTTTTACCATGTTCATACTGCACTTTTCCCTGAAGAAGTGACAATTCCCATGGCAATCCATTACTTTATTGGGCTTAATAAAATGT
The DNA here is from genome assembly GCF_964263955.1 of Coregonus lavaretus. NCBI lineage: Eukaryota > Metazoa > Chordata > Actinopteri > Salmoniformes > Salmonidae > Coregonus > Coregonus lavaretus. The sequence continues at coordinate 31,100,928 of NC_140002.1, forward strand.
CCTCCTTGTGAAACGGCAATAACATGTAGCACTTAGGCAGAGAGAGGAGACTCGCCCACCAGCACTTAAAGCCTTTCTATCTCTATGTTTCTCCACAAATAGCTAAGTGTGCAATCTTCATGTGATCACAAAGTTTTGATGAAAAACCTGCAGAAGGCAACAAATTGTCCCTCTATTCATAACCAAACTGGTAAACGGGTGTTATAATGCATAACCTACCTGAAACATATCTGTATATTTCAGTTGCTTCAGCAGCTTGGCAAGAGTGTTGTGGCACAGTAGCAAGGCAACATAGTGGTAGCTACCTTATGAATAATTGTATAGGTTATTGCAAGCCAGACAAGACATGAAATAAGTGCGGCGATAAAAAGCTATCAATAAGCTCCCAGACTTTTTTATTAGCAATTCAGAATTAATGATATGTAAAATACGAGATTCAGATGAGCGGGAAGGTGCTGACCTCTTTGGCTCAGTCACCTACCTTCCTTACCTAACGATGCTGAGCAGCCTCCATGTAAGCAGCTGTTGATCTGTTGGAGAGGAGGGACAGACAAGGGCCCGGGAGAAAACAGTGTCTGCTATGGCACTCTGTGCTGTTTTGTGGTTAGGAAGATGATGATAAAATGTAGTGGAAATCAAAAAGGCAAACTTCTTAAACCAAAAACTGTCTATTGTCTTTGGACCATATTGCACATACACACTATATATACAAAAGTATGTGGACGCCCCTTCAAATTAGTGGATTTGGCTATTTTAGCCGCACCTGTTGCTGACAGGTGTATAAAATCGAGCGCACAGCCATTCAATCTCCAAAGACAAACATTGGCAGTAGAATGACCTTACTGAAGAGCTCAGTGACTTTCAACGTGGCACCGTCATAGAATTTCTAATTTCTGCCCTGCTAGAGCTGCCCCGGTCAACTGTAAGTGCTGTTATTGTGAAGTGGAAACTTCTAGGAGCAACAACGGTCAGCCGCGAAGTGGTAGGCCACACAAGCTCACAGAACGGGACCGCGAGTGCTGAAGCGTGTAGCGCGTAAAAATGATCTGTTCTCGGTTGCAACACTCACTACCGAGTTCCAAACCGCCTCTGGAAGCAACATCAGCACAATAACTGTTACTCGGGAGCTTCATGAAAGGGGTTTCGCTGGCCGAGCAGCCGCACACAAGCCTAAGATCACCATGTTCAATGCTAAGTGTTGGCTGGAGTGGTGTAAAGCTCTGGAGCAGTGGAAACACGTTCTCTAGAGTGATGAATCACGCTTCACCATCTGGCAGTCCGACAGACGAATCTGGGTTTGGCGGATGCCAGGAGAACACTACCTGCCAGAATGCATAGTGCCAACTGTAAAGTGTGGTGAAGGAGGAATAATGGTCTGGGGCTGTTTTTCATGGTTCGGGCTAGGCCCCTTTGTTCCAGTGAAGGGAAATCTTAATGCTACAGCATACAATTACATTCTAGACAATTCTGTGCTTAACTTTGTGGCAATAGTTTGGGGAAGGCCCTTTCCTGTTTCAGTATGTCATGTAGTGTACATAATGTCATTCAGATTGAGTATTGCCATCAGACATCCACATCTTTTCAGCACTGGTCTGTGTATTTTGAATAGGCTGTTTAGTTTGTGTTATACTTACCACATAAACTGATGAGGGAAAAACTCCCAAGTCCTTGTTGTAATAATAACTCTAGCAAACACAGTTCAGAATGTCAGTGTCTTGGCCAAGGATGTTTAGGGATGTTCTGGCTGACCTGGGGACATAACAGGCATGGAGGGTTAGTTAGCTTAGGCGGACGCTAAAGCTGATGTGATTCAGTCAGGCAGTGCTCACCACCACCAGTGCTCCATGCTGGACCAGGTCATGGTGGATGGCTTAGTGCTGTGGTAGGCCATGTTAAGGGGTACAGCAGTATGCATAAAAGAGCTGTGCAACATACACTCAATTAGTATTTGGTAGCATTGCCTTTAAATTGTTTAATTTGGGTCAAATGTGTTGGGTAGCCTTCCACAAGCTTCCCACAATAAGTTGGGTGAATTTTGGCCCATTCCTCCTGACAGAGCTGGTGTAACTGAGTCAGGTTTGTAGGCCTCCTTGCTCGCACACACTTCTTCAGTTCTGCCCACACATTTTCTATAGGATTGAGGTCAGGGCTTTGTTATGGCCACTCCAATACCTTGACTTTGTTGTCCTTAAACCATTTTGCCACAACTTTTGAAGTATGCTTGGGGTCATTGTCCATTTGGAAGACCCATTTGCGACCAAGCTTTAACTTCCTGACTGATGTCTTGAGATGTTGCTTCAATATATCCACATAATTTTCCTTCCTCATGATGCCATCTATTTTGTGAAGTGCAGTGGCTTCTTCCTTGGTGAGCGGCGTTTCAGGTTATGTCAATATAGGACTTGTTTTACTGTGGATATAGATACTTTTGTTCCTGTTTCCTCCAGCATCTTCACAAGGTCCTTTGCTGTTGTTCTGGGATTGATTTGCACTTTTCGCACCAAGGTACGTTCATCTCTAGGAGACAGAACAAGTCTCCTTCCTGAGCGGTATGACGGCTGCGTGGTCCCATGGTGTTTATACTTGCATACTATTGTTTGTACAGATGAACGTTGTACCTTCAGGCGTTTGGAAATTGCTCCCAAGGATGAACCAGGCTTGTGGAGGTCTACAATTTATTTATTTTTTTACACCTCCAATTGACTCAAATGATGTCAATTAGCCTATCAGAAGCTTCTAAAGCCATGACATCATTTTCTGGAATTTTCCAAGTTGTTTAAAGTCACAGTCAACTTAGTGTATGTAAACTTCTGACCCACTGGAATTGTGATACAGTGAATTATAAGTGAAATAATCTGTCTGTAAACAATTGTTGGAAAAATTACTGTATGACCCAGGTCTGCAGTAGCCCTACACAGCACTGTAGGTAGAGAAGCCGTAACGAGGTTGGTCCTCATGGTCTTTATGTTTTTTTCAGACATGTTGTCAGTCAAGTCACATTGACCTCACCCCGAGGGGGTTGAATCAGTTCACTGAATTGAAAATTAGACTTTGATCTGGCACAAAATCCTGCTATTATACTACATTATAATTTATATAAAAAAATATATAATTACATTAAATAATGATTTGGTTATTTCTGGTTTCACTGACAATGATCTGTTGTTCAGCTATGCCTCTACTCACAAATAGCTATTTAGATAGTCATACATGTATAACCTGTTCAAAACGTAGCCATTTAACGTGATCATATAAACTTGTGAGCTGTAATAAGCAGCAGTACAACCAGACCTTGTTTATCTCCTCTCCATGCTATAGGCTACAGTACTTCCTCTTATCAGGAGTCTTTTGAAGCTTGCTCACTCTAATTACCTCACCAAAATGTTCTTAGATTCACACAGAAACTAGGAACAACACAGTCTACTGCCTCTCCCATGCATACAGTTCCTCTTTTTGTGAAACAGTTATACCTTTTTGTAATTTTTCTACAGTATGGGCATAGTCGATATCTCATCAAAAGGAAGAGGGAGACAGTGGGCTTTTTGAGAAAGCAGAACATCGCTAATTAAAATTGCCAGGCTAATTTGCTCCGCTCTCTAAGCACTGACACGTTGCCTGTGGTATATTCTGCAACTGAAGACACAGGGATGTTGGAATCAAATTACCGTTAATATTAATCTGTGCTGCAGCACCTTAGCTCCCTGTAGTTACCAGCATGCTATTACAGGATAGAATGGCTCTCCAACTTATATGATATACTGAGATAATCTCATTACTATAGAATACACAGTGGTAGTTGTACTGCATTACTGTAGGTATTCATCTGCAACAGTGGCGGTCAGTGCCATTTAAGATGAGGGAGGACGATATTTTTTCATGAACATGGCCTTATTTCTATTACAGCATATTGGATGACTCATTCATATTCCATTCACCCAGTTCAATGTAACAGCGATAGGTTTAGACTACTACATGATACTCAAACTTTCCCTATACCCATCATGAGGTTGCTACAACCTAGCCTATGAATTAAAGTTTACAACGTATGTGCACACAGGTCGAGAGACACATTTCTAGCTGATATAGGGTGTAATCATTAGTCCAATAATTGCAAACGAGAGTTTCTGTTGGACAAATTCAGGTATGTTTATCCCTGTTTTGTTCCGTTTGCTTCTGTTTAAAAAAGAAAAGTTTTTCAACAGAATCGGCGGAATGAATACACCCCTGATCACACGTAAACGGAGTTCACTCTCATAATAGCCACATTGTATTCCTTCTCTTTCCTTCGCCTGTGGACTTCAATGCACAACACATCAGCTGTATGTGACCAGGCAAAAAAAACTTTCCAAGCCAAACCGCTACACACAGCCTACATCATTGTCACCATATTAGCTAAAGTAACGTCATAGTCAGCATAGTTAATAGAACTAATGCATTAGTAAACCCGCTACAATCATGCAGTAACGTTAGTGTACAGTCAGTAAGCAGTTACACCGGCGGGCCCGCTGGCAATAAATTAGTAATACCAAAAGCTTACCTTGACTTGGAAGAGTTCCAGTGTTGTGTTGGAAAGTCATAGCCAGCTAGCTAACATAGCATCCCTCTGTTTGAGCAGGGTGTTTCAGTAGGCTAAACTAGCTAGCTGTATTTGCTAGTTAAGTAAGTGAAACTGAAAGTGGAAAAAAATGAAGAAATCTCTCTCTCTATTTCTCTCTTGCTTCTCCTTCATTTTGGAAGAAATTAATTTGTTCAAAACTGTTCAACTATTGTCTTTCTCTCTGTTTGAGTCAACTACTCACCACATTTTATACACTGCAGTTCTAGCTAGCCGTAGCTTATGCTTTCAGTACTAGATTAATTATCTGATCCTTTGATTGGGTGGACAACATGTCAGTTCATGCTGCAAGAGCTCTGATAGGCTGGAGGACATCCTCCGGAAGTTGTCATAATTACTGTGTAAGTCTATGGAAGGGGGTGAGAACCATGAGCCTCGTAGGTTTTGTATTTAAGTCAATGTACACAGAGGAGGACGCAAGCTAGCTGTCCTCCGGCTACACCATGATGCTACCCTACAGAGTGCTGTTGAGGCTACTGTAGACCTTCTTTGCAAAATAGTGTGTTTTAATCAGTTATTTGGTGACGTGATTATATTTAGTATAGTTTTATCTAAAATATTTAACTTTTTAAATGTTTTACCATTTTAGGTTTTATGAAATTCACTGAGGAGGATGGTATTCCCCTTCCTCCTGTGAGGAGCCTCCACTAATCTGCAATTAGAGCTAAATTGTGAGTGCATCTTGCTGTCAAATGGAACTGTACCATGAAGTGGCAGTTTCTCTTCCATTAGAGGATGTTGTATGAATTATAGGGGGAAAGGATGTTGTTCCAAACAATTAATGCATTCTTCCAATTGCTCCTCTATTAAAGAATACTGAGAAATGGCGTGGAGGACTATTTGTGCCTTCCTTCTGCCAGGAAACAACAAACCGGTTATTCATATTAGAGGCTGCAAGGTCATCCTATCATCTGCGCTAGGGAGCGTTCAGAGTAAATAGCCTTGGAGTGATGAGGCTCATGTCAACAGTGTTTCTGCTGCACATCTCCAAAGGAAAACAGAAACAGAAAACACAGCCTTGAGCTGCCCTCTTTTGGGCACATTGACAATGCTAATAAAGCAGCATTCTGCCTTGGACTTCATGCGCTCTCTATCTCATGACAAGTTTTGTGCTGCATACTGTATGTGATTCAATGACAGTAATTCAACTGTGCCTGTTATAAGACATCCCAGCCAGATTCCAGGGACATAGATTCTGTCCAATGCTGGCTTTTAATTCAGCCCAGGTGGAAATCTAGGTAACACTGCTTGATCCACCTGGACATCATCAAGCATTTACAACTCTATAATAACCATGACATTACAGCTACCATATCAGCCCATGTCTACTGGGTTGATGTCAAATGATCCAACAACCTCCTGTAAGAGAGATTGACTTAAACTATATGTGAATGGTTATAAAAGTGCCATTTCATTATTGCCATGCCTTAGTCTGGTATACAGTACCTTAGGTGGATTCAGTTGCTTCCATGGAGGACTACTTCAGGACCTCTTGATTATGCTCTTTGTCGTCTCCCCAGAACAGATCTGAGACCTGCTCCACAGCTCTTCTGAAGAACAGGCACAACTGAGTTATTTACTTTTGAGCTGTGTAACCAAACAAGGGTCCTGATAGGGCACACCTGTGGCTTACTTTTGTCCACTTGGCTGGCTGCTGAGAAACATGTTGGCAAGCAAGCCGCCACCCCGTTTCTGGCCCTGCTGAAACGCAGCAGTATCTGCATCCAACGGTACAGCCATCTCTCATGCTGATGTGCTAATCAAAAGAGTGTGAGGCAGCATCTCACAAGACAAATCTACTCTGTTGTTTCTATTGTTTTATTGAGACAGAGCAAGCACTTCTGGTGCTCCTCTCCCTCTCATACATGCTATAGCATACATATAAGCTGAGACAAATATGCATGCACTTACAGTACCTTACCGCACTTAATGGGATCTTTACCCCTGCAGTTTGGGCATTTCCAGGACATTGCCAACACATTTCCTGGCAGCACTACTGATCAAATCTCTAAAATATTTTTGGCACTGGAATATGCCTTGACATTTTGACTTTCATTTATGCCATTTTGTTAAAAAAAAAAATATTTCTAAATCGAATACCGGTATGGTTGTACAGACGAGCCAGGATACTTGTTAAAAGCCTTTTTAAGAATCCTTCTCAAGTATCTCAGTCTGTTAAGACCTGGGGTGGAACAACAGTTAGTGCATCAGCCTGAGGCCTTCACTCCCGAAATCCGGGCATTGCCAGCGATGAGATAAATGGCAAAAAGGAACACATTTTGTCTAAGTTATTAAACTGTCAAGAACAACCTGGTGGTCAGCTCTTTCATCTTATCGGCAGAAAAAATGAAATACTTTTTCATGGAAAGTGAACATTTGACATTTTTTGAAGGAACATACAGTGCCTTCAGAAAGTATTCATATCCCTTGACTTATTCCACATTTTGTTGTGTTACAGCCTGAATAAAAAATTGAATAAATAGATTTTTTCCCTCACCCATCTACACACAATTAATTTCAGAAATATAACATTTACGTAACTATTCACACCCCTTTTTTATGACACTCAAAATGAGCTCAGATGCATCCAATTTCCTTTGATCATCCTTGAAATGTCACTACAACTTCATTGGAGTCCACCTGTGGCCAATTCGATTGTTTGGACAGGATTTAGAAAGAAACACACCTGTCAATATAAGGTCCCACAGTTGGCAGTGCATGTCAGAGCAGAAGTCCAAGGAACTGTCAGTAGATCTCCGAGATAGAATTGTTATGAGGTATACAGAACCAGTCAAAAGTTTGGACACAGAGTGTGCAAAGCTGTCATCAAGGCAACGATTGGCTTTTTGAAGAATCTCAAATATCACATTTTGATTTGTTTAACACTTTCTTGGTTACTACATGATTCCGTATGTGTTATTTCATAGTTTTGATGTCTTCACTATTATTCTACAATGTAAAAAATAGTAAAAATTAAGAAAAACCATTGAATGAGTAGGTGTGTCCAAACTTTTGACTGGTAGTGTATATATGGGGAAGGGTATAAAACAATTTCTACAGTGTTGAAAGTTTCCAAGAGTACAGTGGTCTCCATCATTGGGAAATGGAAAAAGATATGGAACTACCCAGACTGGATAGAGCCGGCCAAACTGAGCAACCGGGCAAGAAGGACCTTGGTCAGGAAGGTGACCAAGAACCCAATGACCACTGACAGAACTACAGAGTTCCTTGGCTGAGATGGGAGAACCTGCCAGAAGGACAACAGTCTCTCCAGCACTTCACCAATCTGGGCTTAATGGGAGAGTGGACAGACGGAAGCCACTCCTGAGGAAAAAGGCACATGACAGCACTCCTAGAGTTAGCAAAAAGGCACGTGAAAGACTCCGAGCATAAGGCAAAAGATTATGTGGTCTGATGACACAAAAATGTAACACTTTGGCCTGAATGTAAAGCGCTATGTCTGGAGAAAACCAGGCACAGCTCATCACCCGTCTAACACCATCCCTACTGTGAAGCATGGTGGTGGCACCATCATGCTACAGGGATACTTTTCAGCGGCAGGGACTGGGAGACTGGTAAGGATAGAGGGAACAATGAATGGAGCTAAATACAGGAAAATCCTTGATGGGAACCTGCTTCGGAGTGCAAACAACCTTAGACTAGGGCGAAGATGTATGTTCCAACAGGACAATGACCCCAAGCATACAGCCAAAGAAACACTGGAATGGCTTCTGAACAAGAATGTGAAAGTCCTTGAGTGGCCCTGCCAAAGTCCAGACTTGAATCCCAATCTGTGGAAAGACTTGAAGCTTGCTGTTCACAGCCGCTCCCCATCTACATTTTACATTTTAGTCATTTAGCAGACGCTCTTATCCAGAGCGACTTACAGTTAGTGAATACATATTTTTTTATACTGGCCCCCCGTGGGAATCGAACCCACAACCCTGGCGTTGCAAACGCCATGCTCTATCAACTGAGCTACATCCCGGCCGGCCATTCCCTCCCCTACCCTGGACGACGCTGGGCCAATTGTGCGCCGCCCATGAGTCTCCCGGTCGCGGCCGGCTGCGACAGAGCCTGGATTCGAACCAGGATCTCTAGTGACACAGTTAGCACTGCGATGCAGTGCCTTAGACCACTGCGCCACTCAGGAGTACTAACTTAACAGAGCTTGAGTAAATGTCCAAGGAAAGTGCAAAGCTGATACAGACATACCCAAGACGACTCAAAGCTGTAATCGCCGCCAAAGGTGCTTCTACAAAGTATTGACTCGGGTGTGAATACGTATGTAAATTAGATATTTCTGTATTTCATTTTCAATACATTTGCTAAAATGTCCAACTATATTTTCACTTTGTAATTATGGGGTATTGTGTGTAGATAGGTGAGAAAAAATCTATGTAATCCATTTTGAATTCAGGCTGTAACACAACACAATGTGGAATAAGTCAAGGGGTATGAATACTTTCTGAAGGCACTGTATTAAGTCCAGCTAATTTGCCAGAGGAGTTTATAGGAGGTTCAGAGACTGAGGAATCCCAACCATAGCCTTCCATCTGCTTCAATATGTTATTTTATCCTCTGACCTTTCACTACAGTACCCTAAACAGAGAACAAGTCTCCTCTTGTTGTTCTGCTGTCAAATACTGTCAAAGAGAAAAGACACCATAATGTTAATGTTATCAGGTGAACACAAAAATAAATGTATCCCTCTCATGGGTACATGCAACAAACTATAAAATTGACTACTAGGCACATGAACTCAGCATTAGGACGTCTATGACAATATACAGTATTTGTTGGAAAACGATGGAATACATCAGATGTAAACCTATCCTTGTACAGTCTATAGATTTAAGGCGTTTTTGAGATGCATCAGTAGGCTGCTACTATGACTTTCCTTTCCAATATTAGCAACCAATCAAAGACAAGTGGCATATCTAAAAACAAATATGTGGGTCATATTCTGCTCTACTGGACAGCCCCCCATCAGATGACATCACTGGTTATGTCACGTTCTCTTCACTTTGATTTGCTACCCCATCTCTTGTTCTCTAACACCAAAGCTAAACAGTATGACAGAAGATCCACTGTGCTCTGTTTACATAGAGAGACATTGTTTACCAGTGGATTTCTCATCTTTAATTAGCCAACGCCAACCGTCATCTTCTTTATCTGCCCGAGGAAAATTAGGCTGCTCATGCATCAGAACACTTCTGCCGTGCACTTGCCAGTTTCCCTGGCAGGCTTTGGCCGTAATGTGAACTTGAATGTGAAAGACAGAGCCGCTGCAAACAGTCACATGCCTGGCAAGGCCCACATCCAATTTCACAGGCTCTAGCTCAGAGTAATGAAGGCAAAACAGGAGACGTGATGTAAAATAAACAAGCCTTCATCCTCAGACACACAGGCAGCACCTCCAAGCTGAGGATGCTGACAGAAAAAAGATTTGTATGTCTTCTATATGTCAACTGCTTTTCTGGGAGAATTATCAAACAGTTACTTCAAAAACAGTTAAACAAGTTGACAAAAATAGCAAACCATATTATTGTCTGCCCCTAGACTGCAATCTCATTCTATTACATTGTATGCTCCATTAAATTAAAGGGCAAATTATTTAGAATAAACCAGCTGGAGAAACAAGTGGGAAGTAAAATAACTTTTTACTGATATAATTACTCTAGAATTGCAGATGGGTCTGAGTCTGACTGTAGCGGTTTGCACTCTGCTCATAGTGCAAATGTGGAACACTGCATTTGCCTGGCTGGCTGTATATAGGCCAGTCCACTCCCCCAGGCTTACAACTTGTGTGTAATTCTGTGGGTTCTAACAAACCATTACCAAATGAAAAAAACATCTCACTTCATCTACAGTATATTGACAGCTTTAGTCAATATGAATTAGATGTAATATCCTGGAACAGGGATTTGGCTATGTAAGTTAGAAATCAGAAGCCCTCACTGATGAAAGGTGGCCACTACTTTTAAGAATCGTATCCCTAGAGACATTACTACCTTGCACAAAGTCTTACCATGGAAACGGCTTATGATCAACTTCTGATGGTTACATCTCCACCAGCCAGTCAGGCCCCAGCCTGCAGAAATACACTGGAAAGTCTGCAGTCAGACATGGTAGATCTGTCACGTAGTGGTGATATTCTTTCTGCTTCTCTATGGATGACAAAATTAATGTTTGTCTCTTCTGCTGGTAAACTGGGATTGCATAAAACATATTGGCATTTAAAGAAAATATAAACATTTCCCTGCAACAGTATGTATCCTGGGGGATATGGGTTGTTTGTGTGATGTCATCACAGAGCTAAATACAGCTAGCATTGAGGGTATGCCAAAATTAGACTGTGCCATTAATTGTACCATATGGTCAACCGTGTCTAAATGGCATGTTCACTTAAAGTCCTTAGGAGGTGCTGGAATGGCACACTGGCATTTACACTCAGTAGGGTCTTGTTGAATTCACACACATTGTGTGTTTCATTATAATGAAAAGATAGCTGTGCCAGATATTTGCAACCGCCTTTGCATGCTTAGGAAAATTCGAAGAAAATGTCTCAAGCAAGCATAATAGACCATTGTCTGCACCAAACCTATTTTTAATGATGCAAACAGCGTAGAGAGTAATAGCAGCATATAATGAATCAACACCAACAGTACATACATTTAGATCTTGAATTCACTATTGCGTGGAAAGAATGCACAGCTGGCTGCTCATTGTTTAAAAGCCTAAAGCACATTTCCATGTCTTCAGAGAGCGTGTGAGGACAGACAGGCCTTAGCGTCATGCTGAATCTCTCCCTGACTGCCTGTCACCTCCTCTTGCTCATCTCCCTGACTTTCTCTTCCCAACCTATTTAGTTTGACCCTGGAGTCCTTGTTCTCCATATTTTTCCCTGCTGAGATGTTTTAGACCTAGTAACATCATCATCATCACACCATTCTCTTTTCAAAGGGAGATGCAGTATAAAAATGGTTCATTTCAGAGTGTTCCTGTATATTATCTCTGGATGAGTTTGTCTTTGATGGCTCTCATCATGATGACAGACACACCCCAGTGACTGTAAAGCGCCAGCTTTGCCACAAGCTCAATCAAATTAAGTCTGTGTTTGTTTTCGAGTGCACAGGAACAAATTGAATAATTTTCCACAGCCGAGCTGAAAGGGACATGCTATTCAAACTGAAAATTGTGTAGTTCATCAAATCTGTGATGTCTTACAGAGGCAATATACTGTAGATGTTCTAAAGCGAAAACACTTTTGCTCCTGGAAGGGAATCGCCCAACAGTTGTGCAGCACAGCACCACTGCTCTGGCCCTAGATCAGTGAGTGAACTGTAAATTAACATCAGCGTTGTATTGCCAAGCATTTAAATCCCTCTGATTGATCTGGATCAATACAGTCTGACCTATTCTGCTAGACTTGGTCTGCATCGGCCTTGTCCTGACAGGAAGCTGTAATGATTGGCTGACTTGCCTTTGGCTCTCCACAGTACACACTGACTCTCTGAACACAAAGAGCTTCACTAATGTAATCTATATAATCTTATTCAAAGCCATTTTATTCATAGTGGTTTGATAGAGATGTGCTGGAGTGTGAATTCTCATTGTTTTGAAGGATCACATCCCTACAGTATAGTGAGAGGCTGTGTGCTACGGTATGTATAGTGGTTAGAGAAGATGGTGTAATACCTTTATAACTGCACTAAGTCGGTTGGTTGGGGTGGATGGGTAGGCTTATAATGCAAATGTCTAGCAACCCAATGTTTGTGTGTTTGAATCACGGACAACTTTAGGATATTAGCTAATTAGCAACTTTGCAACGACTTAATACTTTTTAGCTACTTTGCAACTACTTAGCATGTTAGCTTACCCTAACCCTTTAACCTAACTCCTAACCGCTAACCCTAACCCCTAGCCTAGCTAATGTTAGCCACCTAGCTAACGTTAGCATTAGCCACCTAGCTAACATTAGCCACAACAAATTGTAATTCGTAACATATTGTACGAATTGCAATTCGTAACATATCATACGAATTGTAATTGGTAATATATCATACGAAATGTGATGGACATCCACAAATTAATACATACCATATGAAATGTAATATACCTTATCATACTAATTGGAGTGTCTCGGATTTACGTTTAACAATGTTATGTTTACCTCTGAGGTTGACAAGAGCTCTCCGCCGCTGGGAGCGATTTCATTCCCCACTCTGGGTGCATTCATGTGACTAGAGGCACAGTAGGACTTGATGAAGAGGGGTCTGATAAGGCGTGGGCATTGATGGGGCGCTGCAGCAGCACCTGTTTTACATTATCCAGTAAACCCAGAATGAATGACAGACTCAATCACATTCGCTCCAAACATACCTCACAGGCAGGCAGTGCAGACGACTCTGCAATCATGGGAGAAATTATGAAAACTTCAAGTGGCACTCAACTATTTTGGGGATATTTGACTGACTCATAGGACTTGAAGTCTACCTGGGCTGGGTTACAGGTTTAGTTCAGGGGATTTTAAAAACATTGGCATGTCTTCAGGAATATCTCCATAGACTACTTACACAGGAGATGAGAGGGTGACCAATTTGCCTGGCATTCATTTAATATCAGTGTCAATAATATATTTAGAAAAATCACTTAAACTAATGCTCATTTTTTCATGTAGACGAATTTAATATTCACCAGATGATAGGTTATAGATGATGCATTAAAGACTACCAGTAATTTGACATTCCCTCAACTAGCCCACTTGAGTAGAGTAGATCAGATGTTAGATGATACCATGGTATCTTGATTCTCTTGGCACCATTCGGACAAACGCTAATCTGCGCCCGCGCAGTTTCTTCCCAGCCCACAAGGTCTGCAGTGGCGGGATGGGGAGGATGATGTTGTAATTCAACATTAGATCAAGTTTGATCAACGTCCCCCTGCTGGCCCAATTGGATGATCCTTATTCACAATAAGATCCGCTTCTCGCTCCACCACCATCTTTGCGATAAATCTATGCTTTTCCCCTCTCAACGGCAGAAGATTCGCTCTGCTGGTTTGGCTCGCACCTCAAAGTACCTGTAGTATATCACTGGTAGTGCACAGTGAGAGCTCCTTCCACATCTGGCGGATTTTCTGTGCACATAGGCTTGTGTACATGGTTTTCCTATAACAGATTCGTTTGAGGAGTTAAATTCAGAGGTCGGAGAAAATGGGGCATCGCGTAATAGCCATTGTCCTTTTTTTGTTGTGGCTTTTTGGGAAATCGTATGGAGCGTTTCCAAATCAGATAAATATAGGTAAGTTATATTTGAAATAGCCTAACTAACATGTTTTTTTCTTTAGCCTGAAAATAAAACGAGATAAATGTACATTAAGACAGTGTTGTGTGGTGTTGACTTCATTTGCATGGATTCATATTTGCTAAATTCATTGTCAAGTTGATCAGTAATAGCCTACACTAACGACAGGTAGGGTAATAGCCACCTATGAGAAACACTGCGCTTTAGAGTGGGGGAAGGGTAGAAATTGCACAAAGTTGCTCATAGCCTATTTAAGTACTGTATCTTCCTACAGAACTTTCCACCACTGCAATGGGCAGTATAGATAATACATTAACAAGTTATCACTGTATAATTAATTGGGTGGTGTTTATTCTAGATAAAGAAATGGTTAGTTATGTGGTGCGTAAAATATGACTGATGATTTTTCCACAGTGATTGAAAATAATTTATAAGGACTGATATTGACGTCATACTGTCTTTTCATGAAACATAATAAGAGGAACTAGGCAATGCAAAGTCACATTCTTCGTAATCTCCTCTTTCTTCTATAGGTGGTCTCTTTATGCGCTCTACAGTGCAGGAGCACAGCGCTTTCAGATTCGCTGTCCAGTTGTATAATACCAATCAAAATGTGACGGAGAAACCTTTCCATCTCAATTACAATGTAGACAACCTCGAATCCTCCAACAGCTTCACCGTCACACATGCGTGTGAGTACCACGATACTAAATTATGGCAATGTATTTCATTTCAACAACGACCAACACTGCTCCCCACCAATGCATTCTGGCCGGCTACTGCACTGACGGGCTATATCCACAGTGACATTGGTTTGACGCCTATTTAAATGATGTTTAACAGTTTTATATAGGAAGTATTATATACAATTGATTGTAGGTTAATTGTTAGGCTAATTGCTATAGCATTTGAAGACCATCATCCCACACATGTCTTCTGAGCTCACTGCACATGGTAGGCCATAGGGTTGGCTCAAAATTGATAAGAAAATATTCTAGCCCAACAATACACCCACTCACATAGAAACATTACAATGCTGTTGTGTCAATGCAGCTTATTTTAAGCTGGGGTGATTAAAGATTGAGAATATATATTTTTTATAGTTTCTGTTCATTATTTTCTTTCTGGGTATAATATCTTCATTTGTATGCAAATAACTTTTTCACACCACTGTGATTGTGAATAGAGCTTAAGTTGTTTAGGAGGATACCATAGAATAGATTATTCTATAGAAATACTGCTGTATGTAGGTGTGGAGTAAGTTTGACTATACAAGCCCCAGTTTATTTTTAGATGAAGCCATTGATATTTCAAATAGGTGGTTGTTGCAGTAATGGCTGTATAGCCTAATAATCAAAATGACGGATTCAGTTCTCTGTTATATCACTGCTTTTTGTAAATCTCCTACAAACTGTAGCAGACAGATGTACACTATTGTATACAATAATAGCATTTTACATTTTTTTCAGGGTTGAGGAGGTTAGGGTCAGCCAGGTTTAACTAGAGCTACACTAAATTGAGAAACGTATCTAAACAGCATAGCAGGTATCTTGACACATGAAACACAGTGGTGCATAGGTACAGTACAAATGTGTAATGTATACGAAGAAGCACAGTGAACTTGTCATGTCTGTCTATAGCTGAGATAGTTCACAAAAGGCTTGAAATAATGGCATGACAATGTCACAGTCATCATATGTAGGAAATGCTTCTCCTTCCTTGGATACAATTCAACAGAGGTGGCTGTTGTTCTGTTGAAAAGCTGTATGTTAATATTTATCTGGTATGACATATCCACATTCCTCTGACAGAGAAGCCCTGGGTGTAGCTGTTGTATTAAAAATGGTTAATTTATGGCACTTAACAGTGTTATATCTTAGTTGCTGTCCACTTGAGGCACTATTGTAAGATCACAGCGATAGGTCTGTAATGAGGGTGCACATGGATAAGCCTGCAGTGTATCCCACTGTTGGTTTTTATTTAACCCCCCTATATCTGGTTGCATCATTTTGCTATAGCCTATGCTGCAAGTTGTTGGATTTACAATGTATCAAAATCCATTTACTGTGACTGTGAGGATACCTTTGGTAAAATAATTTTCCTCTTTTAGATTCATAGAATTAATTCTCATGAATTACTGGAACTGACTATTTAATTTGATTGCCAGGGGAGATATTGACCTTAAATTGGAGCGGATGGCTTTTAGTTATTTCAGGATTCATGAAATGCCTCCGGATGCTCTATTATAGTGATCAGTTCGACAGAATATCGGTCTGTCACATGACTGACATGCATGTATGATCACATTTCAGTAGCATATTATTCCATTGTGATTAGATACAGTATTGCCATTTCTAGTGTGAGTATTTATCTATTCAATTCATAGAGGAGCCAATGCCAACATCAGTTTGATGCTAGATAGCTACCCCAGGATAAAAGGTTTTTACTTCGGCATGGAACCTTCTTAGATATAATTTACCTAAACTGCACCCTGCAGTTCAGTTCAGTATTGCGTTGTTTATGGAAGACAGTTAGCTATGGATAGCTTTTCTTTCCTTTTTACCTGAAAATAAATATATATATATCTGTTTGCTTATTTAATATTCAACATGTTGGAGCTGAGAGTGTATTCTAATATCAGGTCTTGGCATTTGTTTTTGTTGAATGGCATGCAATGGAAGCCTCTGGTTCATTCAAGATGAGAATGGTTGTAGACAGTGAACAGGCTTCCAAAGTCTTGCTGACTTCCTTTGGCAGCACTGGATGCATCTGGAAGCCACAGGGAGTGTCAGAAGCACTCGTTTGGCATGCTAACTTCTCACTAACTGTACTTCTCTAAGGATCAGCCAGACTATTCAAATCTGTGTCAGCAAACAGAATTAGCTGCTCAGAGGGTTGTGTAACTCAATAAAGAGAAAAAAGACGAGGAAATCTGGAGCTTGCTTGATGCCTTTGGGGGCTTGTCTATAAAAATGCAAAACCGCCTCTCTCATTGTAATGGTTTTGTATAGTTACAAATTGAAATGTGTCCTTCTGTGAGATTTTTGTGTTTTGTTTTTCCCAAGAATATTGCACTATTTCCATGCTGAATCATAGTGATCTTAGTTTTTGAAAACCATGTCTGTTAATGACATGAAAATCTGAAGTGAATATTATCAGTCAGACTTCCATGAAGCCTTCATAAAGCATTCATAACACCTCCAGTGCCAAGATATAATGGGATTCTGTTTATGTCACTTCCCCTTTGAAGTTGACATCAGAAGAAGAAGGGGGAGAAAATAAAAGAGTAGCCAACATGGATTACCTTTGACTTAGACCAGAGAGGCTACAAAGCCTGACATTTCAATGTGCAGCACTTCTATAATATTCATTTTCACATTTATTAAATTAGAGCATTCATTGCATCTATTTAACATCAAGAGGGCAAATTTTGTCCACTAACATTATTGGACAATAACACAATTATTAATTACTCACCCTTTTTACTGTCAGGTAAATTATTAAATGTATGATATGTATGTACACTGAACAAAAATATAAACGCAACATGTAAAGTTTTGGTCCCATGTTTCATGAGCTGAAGAAAAATATCTAAGATATTTTCCATACGCACAAAAAGCTTATTTCTCTCAAATGATGTGCACAAATTTGTTTACATCCCTGTTAGTGAGCATTTCTCCTTTACCAAGATAATCCATCCACCTGACAGGTGTGGCATATCAAGGAGTTGATTAAACAGAATGACCATTACACGGGTGCACCTTGTGCTGGGGACAATAAAATGCCACTCTAAAATGCCACAGATGTCTCAGGTTTTGAGGGAGTGTGCAATTGGCATGCTGACTGCAGGAATGTCAACCAGAGCTGTTGCCAGAGAATTTAATGTTCATTTCTCTACTGTAAGCCTTCTCCAACGTCATTTTAGAGAATTTGGCAGTACGTCCAACCGGCCTCACAACTGCAGACCATGTGTATGGCGTCATGTGAGCGAGTTTGTTGATGCCAATGTTGTGAACAAAGTGCCATATGGTGGTGGTGGGGTTATGGTATAAGCTACAGACAACGAACACAATTGCATTTTATCGATGCCAATTTGAATGCACAAAAATACTGTGACGAGATCCTGAGGCCCATTGTGAGGCCCATTTTCTTTAAGGTATCTGTGACCAACAGATGCATATCTGTATTCACAGTCATGTGAAATCCATAGATAAGGGCCTAATGAATTTATTTCAAAAGAATGATTTCCTCATATAAACTGAAACTCAGTAAAATCTTTGAAATTGTGTTGTGTTGCGTTAATATTTTTGTTCAGTAATATGTATGTGTGTACGTTCTTTCATCTCAGAAGATACTCTTTATTCTCTCAGCCTCACTCCATAACCCTTTAATATGGGATTTTACATGGATCTGCTGTTACTCATTCTTTAATGCATTCTCATGCTTCCTCAAAACACCTGCATAACAGATGGATATTCAGTTTGAAGATGGAACATAGCAGATGTCTCCCACTTAACGATAAAGCAGTTTTTTTTTTCTTCTATTCATGAGACCTGGAACATGTAAGACAGGATCATCTGTAACATAAGGATGCATCATGTTGACAGTGGGACAATGCTAACAATAAAATCAACTGAGTTGGTAGAAAACAAGTTGCATTATTTAAATGCTTTTCGAAGGGTTTTTCTCTAGTGAGAGAAGTCATATGGTGTCTCACTATAGAGAGTGCTATAATAGCTTGTTTATAGATGTTATTCTTTTGTAAATGGCACGTTTTGGGATTTTTTGTTGTCTGTGGAGACTGTGTATCTTTAAAAAAATGGCCATTAATCTACAAAGGGTTAAACCAATGTCTTTGAATCACATGATCGAGTCAGGCGATGACCTACGTATAGATCAATTACATATATGACAGGGAGACATAACATGTGTAATGTGTAGGAGCCACTTGTTAGAATTGCCAGTCAGACAGTGGCTGTGATTAGAATAACATCCGTCACTCTATAGCTCTCCCCTGGTTGGGTCAGGATGTAATGATAGTCACAAATCCCCATCGGCCATGACTGTGTTATTGGCTGAGAAAATCAATAGGCTGAAGGCCACATAACAGGACAGTGCTACACTGTGGTGTAGACTATGGAGAGATCAGCTCTCACGGCCCATATCTTTCTCTCAATATCTCCTGATATGTGACAGAACATAATTAATTTCACCAGAGCTTTCTATTACTTCAAAGAGTGTAGGCTTCTATGAAAAATGTAAGCCCCCGAGAGCTTGACACATATGGCTGTACGGTACACCACCAACACAGACAAAGGTACAAATATACACAAGCTTAAAGAACTGACTATCACTGTGCAATATGAAAGAAATTTATTGTTTTGGTATTTTTCATAGGAATATTGTCTGTGCAGTGTAAAGTACAGTGTTATTGCACATTACTACCCAATTTCTGGCCAGAATTTAACTGAGTCTCTTGCTGTGAAACACCTTGCCTCAGGCTGGGTTTGGGGTATACTGTGGACGATGATCTAGACATAGAAGGGTTGTGTCCATTATGGCTGAGGTCAGAGCAGGGAGGGAGAGAGAGAGAGAGGTGGAGGGAGACAGACGTATGCCAAAACATTGCCCTGGGGTCCGCTGACTATACCATGCTAGTCAATGTGGAGGTGAACTGAGTCACAATGGGATGGAAGTTTAGATGTGCTGTAGTGAGGAGGGTGGACAGGACAGTGGACATGAATCACCACCGAGCTCCTCCATCTCACTTTGTATTAAACCCATCATAATGCTGTAATAGTGGAAGTCTAGGCTAGCGCTAGTGGAACTGGGTTAGTAGCCACCATGCATTCACTTATGCATGGTTTATTATAATAGCACCACTTGGTCAGTTAGATTGAAATAAGTAAAGACAAACTAAAGCTGTTATCTTCAGATAATGTACAAACACTTTACATGGCTGTCTGTGCATCTGGCCCTAAAAGGAGGAATAGTCCCGAGCTGCTCTGTGAACATACAGTATAACCACAGTAAAAAGCCCCACCATGCATCTTTTAGAACTTACTCTATGCCCCATATCTGAAGTAAAAGCAGCAGGGTCTTCATGCACCACAATTTCTTCAGCGATATACTTCTATTTGATAACGTTATTATAGCAGTATATTATTTATATAGCGTTGAAAACCAGCTCCTAATCTCTCCCTGCCCTTCGTATGACTCAACCAGCACAGTGCTATTGAAACACTGTAAAGCTCTATCACAGTACGTACAGAACTGAGCAGTCCTACTGATGCACTACTACCAGCAGCACCATGTGATTGTCATCTGATCTGGGTCTTAACGAATAACATTAAATCAGACTTATGATTAAATCCTGAAACAACATCAGTGATTTGTCAGTGGGGGTGTTGGACGGAGCGCAGAGAGATCTGCTCACAATTTCTTGGAATTAGACCACCCCTGCTAAACCACCCGTGGGTCAGACTGTGGACAATTCCAAAATAGGCCATTCCAAGAGAGTAACTATGTTACTCATCCACTCAGAAGTAACGTTCACTGTTAGTTACATGCACTGAGCAATATTTCAGCCAAAATCAAAGGCATGCAATTAATTTTCCTTTGAGAACTCCATAGAGAATTCCTCTCATGATGACCATGTTTGAAGCAAACTTTTCCTGATCAGTGGGCCATATGGTTTTCGCTAGCTGAGCTTCAATAGTACAGCTATGGGCATAGCTCCACAACAATAACTTAGCTCTGAGGTCATGTTTGAACGCCACCTGGCTTCAGCTTTGTAGAGACAGCACAGAGGGTCAGCAGCACAAGGACAACACAGGGTACAGTACCACACCACCTCCTCCTCTTTAACTGCCCTGGGTACCTGGGAGAGGGAGCTGGTGCCATGAGATAAAAGACAACAAAATAGTAGCTACATGTGGAGTTTCAGTGGCTTGCGAAAGTATTCACCCCCCTTGGCATTTTTCCTATTTTGTTGCCTTACAACCTGGAATTAAAATGGATTTTTTTGGGGGGGTTGTATCATTTGATTTACACAACATGCCTACCACTTTGAAGATGCAAAATATTTTTTATTGTGAAACAAACAAGAAATAAGACAAAAAAACAGAGAACTTGAGCGAAAGTCAATACTTTGTTGAGCCACCTTTTGCAGCAATTACAGCTGCAAGTATCTTGGGGTATGTGTCTATAAGCTTGGCTCATCTAGCCACTGGGATCTTTGCCCATTCTTCAAGGCAAAACTGCTCCAGCTCCTTCAAGGTTCTGCTGGTGTACAGCAATCTTTAAGTCATACCACAGATTCTCAATTGGATTGAGGTCTGGGCTTTGACTAGGCCATTCCAAGACATTTAAATGTTTCCCCTTAAACCACTCAAGTGTTGCTTTAGCAGTATGCTTAGGGTCATTGTCCTGCTGGAAGGTGAACCTCTGTCCCAGTCTCAAATCTCTGGAAGACTGAAACAGGTTTCCCTCAAGAATTTCCCTGTATTTAGCGCCATCCATCATTCCTTCAATTCTGACCAGTTTCCCAGTCCCTGACGATGGAAATACATCCCCACAGCATGATGCTGCCACCACCAAGCTTCACTGTGGGGATGGTGTTCTTGGGTTGATGAGAGGTGTTGGGTTTGCGCCAGACATAGTGTTTTCCTTGATGGACAAGAAGCTCAATTTTAGTCTCATCTGACCAGAGTACCTTCTTCCTCCATTTGTTTGGGGAGTCTCCCACATGCCTTTTGGCGAACACCAAACGTGTTTGCTTATTTTTTTCTTTAAGCAATGGCTTTTTTCTGTCCACTCTTCCGTAAAGCCCAGCTCTGTGGAGTGTACGGCTTAAAGTGGTCCTATGGACAGATACTCCAATCTCCGCTGTGGAGCTTTGCAGCTCCTTCAGGGTTATCTTTGGTCTCTTTGTTGCCTCTCTGATTAATGCCCTCTTTGCCTGGTCCTTGAGTTTTGGTGGGCGGTCCTCTCTTGGCAGGTTTGTTGTGGTGCCATATTCGTTCAATTTTTTTATAATGGATTTAATGGTGCTCCGTGTGATGTTCAAAGTTTCTGATATTTTTTTATAACCCAACCCTGATCTGTACTTCTCCACAACTTTGTCGCTGACCTGTTTGGAGAGCTCCTTGGTCTTCATGGTGCCACTTGCTTGGTGGTGCCCCTTGCTTAGTGGTGTTGCAGACTGGGGCCTTTCAGAACAGGTGTATATATACTGAGATCATGTGACACTTAGATTGCACACAGGTGGACTTTATTTAACTAATTATGTGACTTCTGAAGGAAATTGGTTGCACCAGATCTTATTTAGGGGATTCATAGCAAATGGGCTGAATACATATGCACACACCACTTTTCCGTTATTTATTTTTTAGAATTTGTTGAAACAAGTTATGTTTTTCATTTCACTTCACCAATTTGGACTATTTTGTGTATGTCCATTACATGAAATCCAAATAAATATCCATTTAAATTACAGGTTGTAATGCAACAAAATAGGAAAACGCTAAGGGGGATGAATACTTTTGCAAGGCACTGTATGTGGAGGTTTACTTGGGATGAGACACCAGGGATGAGAGAGAGACTAGTGGAGATGTCAACCGATGTACTGATAAAACACCTTTGGTGCTGTTAACACTACAACCCATTGGGAAGAAGAAGGAATGTTCTGTACTTTTTGTTCATTCTGAGGAACTTGTCTTTTGTTTTGTTCATCCTTAACTGTGTGTGTGATATTTCTTAGTTCATAGAGGATGGAGGGCCAATCTGCAGTCTACATCTCTTAGAAAAAAAGTTATATCTAGAACCTAAAATGGTTCTTCGGCTGTCCCCACAGGAGAACCCTTTGAAAAACCCTTTTTTTCTAAGAGTGTAGTGGAGAATAGATGATAATGAGATACAGCTCAATCCATTCTGTTCACTGGAGGGCAAATTCAACAAACTGCATATTTAATACCAATATCAAAAGACACACTTAGAGTGAACCTGAACATGGAGGCTGCTGTCAAAGATATATTTGTATATATATATTATAGAATGTTTTATGCTAAACAGCAGTTTGGTGGTCTTGTTATTCCATTTAAAACATCTTACCTCCAGCCTAGGTGTGCTCTTGACCAGACACAATCCCATATCTCCTCTCAGAGTTATTCTAGCTTGCCTATTTATCTACCACTGGGATCTTTCATTGCAGCAATTGCTGCTTGTCCCAGAAAAAGCAGGAACCCATGGAAACACTCATTCCCTGCAGCAGCATGCCCTATATAAGATATAGATCAGACATACCGGGAGTAACAATGGGTTAACTGCATTCAAATTCCTTTTACAATATGGCAGAGAGAGCAAAGCATCCGTAGTGCCTATTTTACCAATAGAATGGTTTGGAGAAAAATTGTATGTCTTCAATCTAATTTAAATTATTCTCCCTGCAGCATGAGAGCACGGGTGGCCCAGATAGGATATAATTCCCATTGCTACTCTGAGTGCTGCTCATTTATAAAGACAACCTCATGAATGATAGAGTTCTATGTGTCAAATCGGAGGGCCTGTTGTCTGGACCTCTGGCAGTCTCTATGGGGGTGCCACAGGGTTCAATTCTCGGGCCGACTATTCTCTGTGTATATCAGTGATGTCGCTCTTGCTGCTGGTGACTCTCAGATCCACCTCTACTCAGACAACACCATTTTGTATACATCTGGCCCTTCATTGGACACTGTGTTAACAAACCTCCAAACGAGCTTCAATGCCATACACACTCCTTCCGTAGCCTCCAACTGCTCTTAAACGCTAGTAAAACTAAATGCATGCTCTTCAATCGAACGCTGCTTGCACCCGCCCGCCCGCCCGACTAGACTCACTACTCTCGGCGGGTCTGACTTAGAATATGTGGACAACTACAAATACCTAGGTGTCTGGTTAGACCTTAAACTCTCCTTCCAGACTCACATTAAGCATCTCCAATCCAAAGTTAAATCTAGAATCGGCTTCCTATTTCGCAACAAAGCCTCCTTCACTCATGCTGCCAAACATGCCCTTGTAAAACTGACTATCCTACCGATCCTTGACTTTGGCGATGTCATTTACAAAATAGCCTCCAACACTCTACTCAGCAAATTGGATGTAGTCTATCACAGTGCCATCCGTTTTGTCACCAAAGCCCCATATACCACCCACCATTGTGACCTGTACACTCTCATTGGCTGGCCCTCACTACATATTCGTCGCCAAACCCACTGGCTCCAGGTCATCTATAAATCACTGCTAGGCAAATCCCCACCTTATCTTAGCTCATTGGTCACCATAGCAACACCCACCCATAGTACACGCTCCAGCAGGTATATCTCACTGGTCATCCCCAAAGCCAACACCTCCTTTGGCCGCCATTCCTTCCAGTTCTCTGCTGCCAATGACTGGAACGAACTGCAAAAATCTCTGAAGCTGGGGACTCTTATCTCCCTCACTAACTTTAAGCATCAGTTGTCAGAGCAGCTTACCGATCACTGCACCTGTACACAGCCCATCTGTAATTAGCCCACCCAACTACCTCATCCCCATATTGTTATTTATTTTGCTCATTTGCACCCCAGTATCTCTATTTGCACATCATCTTCTGCACATCTATCACTCCAGTGTTAATACTAAATTGTAATTATTTTGCACTATAGCCTATTTATTGCCTTACCTCCATAACGTACTACATTTGCACACACTGTATATAGATTTTCTATTGTGTTTTTTACTGTACGTTTTGTTTATCCCATATGTAACTCTGTGTTGTTGTTGTTTTTATCGCACTGCTTTGCCTTATCTTGGCCAGGTCGCAGTTGTAAATGAGAACTTGTTCTCAACTGGCCTACCTGGTTAAATAAAGGAGAAATAAAAAATAAATTTTAAAAATGATGGCCTAGCACTGGGGACCAGTGTTGTCAAATATGTTGACCCCAGAGAAGAGCAGCCTCCATAGAATGTCTGTCTGTCTTACCTAGAACCAGACTCATTTAGGATATGATCTGGTGGCAGAGTAGGAAGTGTATTTAAAGAGAGCAGATAATAATGTTAGAATATATAATTAATTGGATTTAATCAGAGCCAGGTCAGAGTGGTGGAACCTACTGTAAGACGTAATTATCTCTATAGCTAGAAACCTTTACCCATAGCAGTATCATATCATGATCATTAACTCTCAATTTGGTGGGTGATAAACACTGTAATAATATTTTTAGCAAACACATAAATAGAGCATGCTTGAATTAGTAATGGTGAAGAATTTGTCCTTGTGGAATGATTGAGTTCTGAGATAAAAAAAATAAATAAATGGAATTGATTTTCAATGGTCTGGACCAGTTCGCAGTGACAGTTGACCCAGTGGATGAAGATGGATAAAATACAATTCCCTTGAAGGCACTGGCGTATCTAGTGGAGAGTAATGTGACAGTATGCTTCTGTTCTTTTGTTTCATTTGAAAGTTTAAAGTGTACCCTCTGGATTTGTGGAGCACTCGGACAGACTGAGAAACTTTCCCAAAGCGTGTCATTTTTGTTATGATGTACTGACAAAAAAAACACAGCCTTGTCAGTTTGGATGTCTTGCCCCAGGTTGACAAGTAGTCATCCTCAGTTTTGTCATGGTGTTATCATTTGGTAGCATGACATAAATACAAGAGCTTAAAAAATCTGTTCTGACTGAAAATCATTTTGTGGAACACAGGATGTCTCTATCATCATTGTGTCTGAGCAAACACCACAGATACTATGTATACCTTCTTGTGTTTATTTTCCAAGCAGTGAGCATATTCAAATGATTTTGAGTCCTTCCACGAATGCCTTGCAAGCCAATCCAAATTGGTTTCTACAGTTTGTTCAAACTTCACTATGGACACATGCTATGCTTTTGTGACCTTTACTTTGAGTTTCACTTTGAGACTGCAGTATTGAGTTATGAAAGATTTTCTGCCCTTGTTTTGCTGAAACAACATTTCCTGGTCATTAGTGCAATGACCTCTCCTTGTCTTTATACTCTGTGTTTATCGGTAACCATCATTTGCACTACTCTGTCATCATCGCCTATGGGTCATTGGAGAAAGGAAATATTGATGCTGGCTACCAGTACATACTAATTTACATACCCACCCACACCCACATATACCAGAGGTAGATCTAGCACCATGAATGACAGACAGTAGCTAGGTTTCCATCCAACTGGCGACAGATTTTCATGCGAATATTCTAAGATCCCCATAAAAACAATATGCACATTTTCCCACCACAGATGTGTTTCCATCAAATTGACTTGTTGCAGATAAAAGGTTGTGCATGATGACATAGTGCACATAGAATACCTTTTGCGGTTAAGTTCCCATGTGCCGAATTGAAAATAAAAGTTAAATGGGTTCCCATCGCATTTTCAACTCTACTGATAGTTTTCTCACAAAATGTTTTGCTTTATATAGTGAGTGTGCCCACTCTGGTATAGGCATGTGCGCTCTAGCCAACAGCGCTATCTTCGCACCGTTAGAGGCTAGAGCGCACGTATAGCCTACACGATGATATTATTATTATGGACAAAATAGCGAACTCATTTGTATTTGTCAAACGGCAGCCAAGCATCGATTATCATGTCACCAGAATAAGACCTATACAGTACACTGAGTATACCAAACATTAGGAACACCTTCCTAATATTGACTTGCACCCCTCCCCCTTTTGCCCTCAGAACAGTCTCAATTCGTCGGGGCATGGACTCTACAAGGTGTCGATAGCGTTCCACATTGTTACTGGCCCATGTTGACACCAATGCTTCCCACAGTTGTCAAGTTGGCTGGATGTCCATTCTTGATACACACTGGAAACTGTTGAGTGTGAAAAACCGAGCAGCGATGCAGTTCTTGACACAAACCAGTTCGGCTGGCACATTTTAGTCATTTAGCAGACACTCTTATCCAGAGCGACTTACAGTTAGTGAGTGCATACATTTTATTTTTCATACTGGCCCCCCGTGGGAATCGAACCCACAACCCTGGCGTTGCAAGCGCCATGCTCTACCAACTGAGCTACACGGGGCCCATGTATAATAATGTTAGAATATATAATTATATACACCTACTACCATACCCCTTCAAAGGCACTTAAATGTTTTGTCTTGCCCATTCACCCTCTGAATGGCACACATACACAATCCATGTCTCAATTGTCTCAATGCTAAAAAAAATACACACTGATTGAAGTGGATTTAACAGGTGACATCAATAAGGGATCATAGCTTTCACCTGGTCAGTCTATGTCATGGAAAGAGCAGGTGTTCTAAATGTTTTTTATACTCGGTGTATATATGAATCAGAATTTTTTCAATTCATTCCTTTGTCAGTGTTTAAGAGCGATAAAAGTAGCATAGGATGTCTGCATCAGGAAATTATGCAATCGTTCTAGACAGTGCATTTGGAGCACTACAGGCTGATATCCTGACACGTTTAAACATCCCCAGCTTGGACCACAGTTGGAGGAGGTCACTTCTCACACCTGACTAGACTAACAGGTTCTCCTTAGCATGTGGTGAATTAAGTTGTATATAACATTTACGAAGTGGCAGATGGATTTTGGCATCCGTGCATTGAATCACGGTAATTGATAAACAGAGATCATAACATACACTCTGAATAGAATGTCACCTTGCCCGTCTCAAATTAGTCTCTAAATGAAATACTTAACCTCATAGAGATACAAAACACAGTAGTGTTCTATTTAATTTTGTGCTTAATCCAATCCCCAGTACTGAACACCCAGTTCCAACACATGCAGCAAGCAGTATGTTCTGCCCACAGTGCACTTGGTGGTGATGGTGAGGTTGTAAAATGGCATCAGTGTTGGGTGATCCTGAGGGCTAGTCATTGGGATGTGCAGTGCCCCTTTCAACCTGTGCGTCAGAATGTGCATGCATGTCTAGTGTGGCAACCAAGTGACAGTGATCACTACTGACAGGTCACAATGGCCCCCTCCGCCGCTGAAAGATTTTGCACTCTTACACAACAGCTAGCTACAGCAGCGCACAATGAAGCTCTGAACTGAAGGCTGTGCTGTGATTCACTATTACCTGACATTATTCAAGGACAACAAGCTATGTGCTTCACATTTAGAAGCCTAATGAAAAACAAGCCAACCACACCATTGAGCCAGTGAATAATTTAAAGGTGCTGTATTTATAGCTTTCAAGGACTTGCTTGTACCTCGTTCTTAATTCCACTTGGAATTTGTACAGATGTTGGATCTTAATTTGAGCCAGTTTGCTACAACAGGGAAATAATCCTGCAGCAACAGGAAGTGTGAGTTATTATGTGGATTATAATTAATGGACATTTTTGTAGGGGTTGATAAAAAAATTTATAAGGGAGAATCAAGTATGACATTTCAAAGTGGAAATTACAAACTTCAGAAGCCTTTTTAAACCTCAAATACACTACAAGTTTTAAATTTCCTGCATTACAGGAAAGTTCTCCTGCAACAGGGTGATAAAATTAAGCTCCTACATCTGTACTGAATTGGCAAAAGCAGTTACTTGAGCATCACACTATTGCCTCAAAGACAAATTAAATGATGATGAATTGTGAAACCACAAAGAGGAAAAACATTTTATCATGTGCTTGATGAAAGGTAATCGTACAAGAATCACTTCATGTTCATTTATAACCCCCCATGGCAGTTTGTCCGTTTATTAAATCGTTCAGTGGTGGATTGTAAGGAGATTAGTGAAAGTATTTGATCCTGTGAGGTTAACAGGCAGTATTCCAAGTAGACTTTTCATACTGAGTTTCATGGTGCTGATGTACAGCCCTCTGGTGTCATGAAGGAATTCCTCCCATTGCAATCGCAATATTTCACACATCTGAACGTCAGTGGTGGTGCTGCTACAGTGCTGCTTC
The DNA here is from genome assembly GCF_964263955.1 of Coregonus lavaretus. Lineage (NCBI taxonomy): Eukaryota > Metazoa > Chordata > Actinopteri > Salmoniformes > Salmonidae > Coregonus > Coregonus lavaretus. The sequence continues at coordinate 31,129,780 of NC_140002.1, forward strand.
GCATGCATAATTATTGAATCCCCTAATCCTTTTCTCACAAGAAGCATACAACAAACTGTAAATCATCAGAGTGCAATGTTTCTCTTGTGAGGCTCTCTTGTGATTTCTTTCAACTCTCCAATCAAGGGCTTTGGTGCAGAGCTAGAAGCATTTAAAAAAGCAATGACTTTAAAGAACATGACATCTGTATCCAGCATGTTCTCCTCTCCTTCCCCTGCTCTTCATAAACAGTCTGGGGCTGTTGTTCCTGCAATATGCAAAGTATGTGTGGGTGGAGGGTTAGCTGTGTTGCTGTTCCACCATGTTGGAATATTAAAGCATAATTCTCTCATGCAGGACCATAATAGTTGGCGGCCCTGTCCGTTGCTCGCTCAGGCTGATTTCCACCTAATTGTGTTGTTTTACTTATGGGCTGCGTACATACACCAGTAGGCCTGAGATTAGGCATACCGGTAATCCACCTCAGATGTGTTCTGAGGACAGAACTGAAAACACAGGAAGACCATTGGTGCAACTTCATGTTATTTACTTATCTGCTGGGAGATGTATCCCAACCAACATCTAACATTGGTGCCTGATGCATACATAATGCCTACTCACTGAATTTCTGTTTTCAATATTATAAACAGAGGACCAGTTTTGCTAACGTACAGTTTCCCTAGTACTATTACACAGCTCTAACATCATGGGTATTACAGAAGCAGACGCACCCTCTTTGTATTTGTATAGTATGTCACGTTTTGTTTGCATTCACATACTTTTTTCAGCCTGATAATAACTTTGGTCATTTGTGACTATGATAAGATTGGACTAGCGATGACTAGCCTCTGGGTGGAATGAGCACAAGGCACAGAAAATGCACCATGAAATGTCTCTGTCCTTGTCAGCTGTATCTGATGAATAACCATATCAGCCAATGGACCTGGGGAATTAGACGGAAGGCTATTCCTTTAAAAATTTTCTATCACATTTTCAACCTCTCCCTGACCCAGTCTGTAATACCTACATGTTTCAAGCAGACCACCATAGTCCCTGTGCCCAAGAACGCCAAGGTAACCTGTCTAAATGCCCAACAGATCCACAGATGACATTATCTCTATTGCACTCCACACTGTCCTCTCCAACCTGGACAAGAGGAACACCTATGTGAGATGGCGGTTCATTGACTACAGCTCAGCGTTCAACACCATAGTGCCCTCCAAGATCATCTCTAAGCTAAGGACCCTGGAACTGAACACCTCCCTCTGCAACTGGATCCCGGACTTCCTGGTGAGGGTAGGCAAAAACACATCCGCCACGCTGAACCTCAACTAGGAGGCCCCTCAGGGGTGCTTGCTTAGTCCCCTCCTGTACTCCCTGTTCACTCCCTGGCCGCGCACGACTCCAACACTATCATTAAGTTTGCTGACGACACGACGGTGGTAGGCCTGCTCACCGACGACAATGAGACAGCTTATAGGGAGGAGGTCAGAGACCTGGCAGTGTGGTGCCAGGACAACAACCTTTCCCTCAATGTCAGCAAGACAAAGTAGCTGATCGTAGAATACAGGAAATGGAGGGTTGAGCACTCCCCCGTTCATATCAACGAGGCTGTAGTGGAGCGGGTCGAGAGCTTCCAAGTTCCTCGGTATCCACATCACTAAGGATCTATCATGGTCTGAACACACCAACGCAGTCGTGAAGAGGCTGAAAAGATTTGGCATGGGCCCTCGGATCCTCAAAAAGTTATACAGTTGCACTATTGAGAGCATCTTGACTGATCACCGCTTGGTATGGCAACTGCTTGGCCCAGTACATCACTGGGGCCGAACTCCCTGCCATCCAGGACCTCTATACCAGGAGGTGTCAGAGGAAGGCCCTAAAAATGTTCAAAGACTCCAGCCACCCAAATCATAGACTGTTCTCTCTGCTACCGCACGGCAAGCGGTACCAATGCACCAAGTCGGGAACCAACAGGGCTCTGAACAGCTTCTACCCCCAAGCTATAAGAATAATACATAGTTAGTAAAATAGTTAACTAAATAGCTACCCGGACTATCTGCATTGACCCTTTTTGTGCTAACTTTTTAGGCTCATCGAATACACTGCTGCTTCTGTTTATTATCTATCCTGTTGCCTAGTCACGTCATCCCTAGTTATGTACACACAGTGCATTCGGAAAGTATTCAGACCCCTTGACCTTTTCCACATTTTGTTACGTTACAGCCTTATTCTAAAATGGATTAAATCGTTTTTTTTCTCCCCATCAATCTACACATGATACGCATATTAATTGATAATGATGGAAAATAGGATATGCATAATAAATAAAATAAATAAATATATATATATATAGAGGTGAAAGCATTGGAAATGCTTTTGGCGGTTAATCTGCTTCTGTTTTGTGGGTGCCACTGTGTGCTGTTTTCGATGGATGGGTCCTGGCCTCTCGGGGCCTTAGGGATACGGAGGGACGTGGGTGGGATGCTGATCACTGGGATGACGGCTCAACTTGGGATGGGGAGGGGCTTTAGCGGGGGAATTAGTGGAGAACAATTGAAGGGTTACTCCGTTGCAATGCAAATATCACGGTACAGCTATATGGACACTCAATCATTACGCTATTTTTTATTGGTAAATTTACAAACATATATAATGATAAATAGACTTGAAACTTGTATCTCATTATGGTGTATGGTGAAATAAGTATAGTCAGTTATAATTGTAATGGCTTAGCTGATAATAACAAAAGAAGAACAATATTTACATGGCTCAAAGAGAAGGAATATAATATCTATTGTATACAGGAAACTCATTCAACAATTCGAGATGAAGTAGCGTGGAAAAAAGAATGGGGGGGGGGGAATATACTTCTCCCATGGGCAAAGAAATTCAAAAGGGGTGATGATATTAATTAATAGTAATTTCGATCCGAATGTGCAAATTGTCCAAATAGATACGCAAGGTAGATGGATTATTTTAAATATGTTATTGGACCATAAACAGATATGGCTCATTAACCTTTACGGACCAAATAATGATGATCCACAATTCTTTGACAATATATATAATAAATTATCAAGCATGCAAGCAACTCAAGACAATATTATTATGGTGGGGGATTATAATACTGTTTTAAATAGCTCAATGGACCGTAAAGGAAATCACACCACAAACAATCACCCACATGCTCTTAAGGAAATTGTGAATGTCATGGATACATTAGAACTAGTAGATATATGGAGGCTTAAATATACTGATCTAGTGAGATATACATGGCGGAGACTGAATCAAGCTAGTCGTCTTGACTTCTTTCTTATCTCATTCTCGTTGGCACCAAAAGTAAAAAAAAGTGTTGATAGGGGACAGAATGCGGTCGGACCATCATATAATAGGCATATACATTACTCTTACTGAATTTCCACGTGGGCGAGGATATTGGAAATTTAATCAAAGCCTATTGGATGATAATTTATTCATAATTAGAACAAAGGAATTTATAACTGACTTTTTCCAACATAACATAGGTACAGCGAATCCCCTTATTATATGGGACACCTTTAAATGTGCCTTTAGAGGCCATGCAATTCAGTACTCATCTCGAAAACAAAAGCAATTTAGGTCAAAAGAGTTTATACTAAGAAAGGAAATAGAAAATCTAACAGAACAGATAGATGGCAATAAAAACTGTAACATAGAGGCTCAGAATAAATTAGAGGAAAAACAAAAAGAAATGGAGAAACTTATTCAAGAAAGATCAAGTGTAATATATTATAAAAATAAAGCAAACTGGATGGAACATGGGGAAAAATGCACAAAATTCTTTTTTAATCTTCAACATAGGAATGCTACCAAAAAGAACTTAATGAAACTGGTTACAATTGACGGAGTCACCCATAATTCACCAAATGATATTTTGAAGGAAGAAACAAAGTACTTTAAGCATATGTTTTCTTTTCAGTCGCCTCCATCTCCTCTAACTGAAGCTAATTGTAGAGATTTTTTTTCTATTGATAATGTCAAATTAACAGCCACACAGAAAGACTCATGTGAAGGTGAAATTACAGAGGAGGAACTTCTGGATGCAATTAAAGACTTTAAGTCCGGGAAAACTCCAGGGTTGGATGGCATACCAGTCGAGGTATACCAAACCTTTTTTGATATACTAAGCGGACCGTTATTAGCATGTTTTAACCACTCCTATGTAAATGGTAGATTATCTGACACTCAAGAAGAAGGTCTGATCTCATTATTACTGAAACAGGATACAAGTGGAAAATATAAAGATCCAGTCCATTTACAAAATTGGAGGCCCCTTACACTTCAGTGTTGTGATGCAAAAATCCTAGCAAAATGTATAGCGCATAGAATTAAAAAGGTATTGTCGGATATTATTCATTCTAATCAGACAGGTTTTTTACATGGAAGATACATTGGAGATAATATAAGGCAAGTATTGGAAACAATAGAACACTATGGAAAATATGGGAAACCAGGCCTGCTATTCATAGCAGACTTCGAAAAGGCATTTGATAAAGTTCGACTGGGGTTTATATATAAATGCCTGGAGCATTTCAATTTTGGAGAATCTCTTATAAAATGGGTCAAAATCATGTATAGTAACCCTAGGTGTAAAATAGTAAATAATGGCTATTTCTCAGAAAGTTTTAAACTGTCAAGAGGAGTAAAACAAGGATGTCCACTATCGGCATATCTATTTATTGTGGCCATCGAGATGTTAGCTATTAAAATCAGATCCAATAATAATATCAGAGGATTAGAAATACAGGGCTTAAAAACAAAGGTGTCATTGTACGCTGATGATTCATGTTTTCTTTTAAATCCACAACTAGAATCCCTCCACAGCCTCATAGAGGATCTAGATACATTTTCTAACCTCTCTGGATTACAACCAAATTATGACAAATGTACTATATTACGTATTGGATCACTAAAAAATAAAAATTTTACATTACCGTGTAGTTTACCAATAAAATGGTCTGATGGTGATGTGGATATACTCGGAATACATATCCCAAAGGAAATAAATGATCTCACTTCAATACATTTTAATAGAAAGTTAGCAAAAATAGATAAGATCTTACTACCATGGAAAGGAAAATACCTGTCAATTTGTGGAAAAATCACCCTGATTAACTCTTTAGTATTATCCCAGTTTACCTATTTGCTTATGGTCTTGCCTACGCCTAGCGAACAGTTTTTTAAATTATATGAGAAAAAAATATTCAATTTTATTTGGAACGGCAAGCCAGACAAAATTAAAAGAGCATATTTATATAATGAATATGAATTCGGAGGACAGAAATTATTAAATATTAAAGCATTAGACCTATCACTAAAAGCTTCAGTCATACAAAAGTTATACTTAAATCCGAACTGGTTCTCAAGCAAATTAGTAAGATTGTCTCACCCAATGTTCAAGAAAGGCCTTTTTCCCTTTATTCAGATTACAACCTCTCACTTTCAGTTATTTGAAAAGGAAATAATCTCCCAAATGTCACTATTTCTAAAACAAGCCATAGAAAGTTGGTTGCAATTTCAATTTAATCCTCCAAAAACGACAGAACAAATAATGCAACAAATATTGTGGTTAAATTCAAATATACTAATTGACAAAAAACCTTTATTTTTTGACAGAATGTTTAAAAAAGGTATAATCTTCGTAAATGATATCATCGGTAGGACTGGTTGAGTTATGTCGCACATGCAGCTAATAAAAACATATGGAAATGTCTGCTCTACCCAAAATTACAACCAAATAATTGCAGCCTTACCGCAAAAGTGGAAGAGGAAAGTGGAAGGGGGAGAAAGTAAGGAACTTGTCTGTCGGCCTTGCATTAAAGAACATAATTGGTTAAGGAAAACTGTGATAAATAAAAAAGTATATCAGTTTCACTTAAGGACCAAAGGATTGACAGCCGTCCCATATAGATAGATTGCAAAATAGTTGGGAAGAGATCTTTGACGTACCGATCCCATGGCATAGTGTTTATGAACTGACACGCAAAACGACACCGGATTCAAAAATTAGAATCTTTCAATTTAAATTATTATATAAAATTATTGCTACCAATAGAATGTTATTTATATGGGGGATACAATCTTCCCAGCTCTGCAGGTTTTGCTGTGAAGAGACAGAATCATTAGATCATTTGTTTTGGTTCTGTCCATTTGTAGCTTGTTTTTGGACACAGGTCCAGGAATGGCTAAAGGATTGCAATATTTACCTGGAACTAACCTTGCAGATAGCATTACTGGGTGATCTGAAAAGTCATAGTCAATCAATCAATAATATAATAATACTTTTAGCAAAAAGGTTTATTTTTAATTCACAATCTGTAGAAGCAATGAGAATAGAAAGGTTCAGAATTTTTGTAAAACATCACAGTACGGTCGAAATATATATGGCAAATAGAAATCCTATATGGATGGTGTTAAGAGATAGATGGGAGGTATTGAATAGAGTTGAAGGATGGGACTAATAACAAATAACAACAAATAATAACAAAGATAGCTAATAATGTAAGCATACTGTGTCCATAATAAGTATATAGGTTGTATGTTGGGAGCTTTTGGGAAGGAGCACAGTTAGAAAGATATGGCAAACCGGATGGACACCATGAAAATGATCGGAGAGGTTGAGAGTAGAAGAAGTTCAGGAGCAAAAAATAAAAATAAAAATATATATATATATATAATAGAATTATTGTAAAATGAACTCTGTCCATAAGGTGTAGATAGTAAGTATAGACCGGAAGTAGACGCCTGGGCATTGTTGTTCACTAATTTACTCCAAGTAGGGAAAGGATGGTGGGGTTGAAAAGTAATAAAGGGGAGTATATATATAAAAAATGAAAATAAACATGGGGGATTGGAAGTGATGCAGACAATTACATTGATAGAAGATACAATCTATCTGCAATATTAAGCTGATCCATTCCCCCATGAGAAAAAAAAAAAAAAAAAAAAAAAAATAAAAATCTACACATGATACACCATAATGACAAAGCAACAATTTTGCAAATGTATTATGAATTAAAAACAGATACCTTATTTACATAAGTATTCAGACCCTATGAGACTCGAAATTGAGCTCAGGTGCATTCTGTTTCCATTGATCATCCTTGAGATGTTTCGACAACTTGATTGGAGTCCACCTGTGGTAAATTCAATTGATTGGACATGACTTGGAAAGGCACACACCTGTCTATATAAGGTCCCACAGTTGACAGTGCATGTCAGAGCAAAAACCAAGCCATGAGGTCGAAGGAATTGTCCGTAGAGCTCCGAGACAGGACTGTGTCGAGGCACCGATCTGGGGAAAGGTCCCAAAAAATTGCTGCAGCATTGAAGGTCCCCAAGAACACAGTGGCCATCATTCTTAAATGGAAGAAGTTTGGAACCACCAAGACTCTTCCTAGAGCTGGCCGCCCGGCCAAACGGAGCAATCGGGGGAGAAGGGCCTTGGTCAGGGAGGTGACCAAGAGCCCGATGGTCACTCTGACAGAGCTCGAGAGTTCCTCTGTGGAGATGGGAGGACCTTCCAGAAGGACAACCATCTCTGCAGCACTCCACCAAGGAGGCCACTCCTCAGTAAAAGGCACATGACAGCCCACTTGGAGTTTGCCAAAAGGCACCTAAAGACACTCAGACCATGAGAAACAAGATTCTCTGGTCTGATGAAACCAAGATTGAACTCTTTGGCCTGAATGCCAAGCGTCACGTCTGGAGGAAACCAGGCACCATCCCTACGGTGAAGCATGGTGGTGGCAGCATCATGCTGTAGGGATGTTTTTCAGCGGCAGGGACTGGGAGACTAGTCAGGATTGAGGGGCAGATGAACGGAGCAAAGTACTGTCAAGGCCGGGCGTAGGTGTGGTGTGGAATCAATTGCAGGATGCAGATGCAAGTCCAAAAACACTTTAATAAAGTCCACAGAAACAACGGCTATAAACAGAGCCGGTTGAACAAGGGAAAAATAAACGCACTCAGCGTAAAAGTACAACAACCGCACAACGTGCGGACTCTCTAATAACATAGAGCACAAACTGACTGGCAACACCTGCTGACATAGAACAACTACACACAACCACAAGACAGAAACAACGAGAACTTAAAGGACACATAATCAAGACAAAATGAGCAACAGGTGTAACAAATCAGACCAAACCAAACACACACAGACACAACGAACGGTGGCAGCTAGTACTCCGGGGACGACGACCGCCGAAGCCTGCCCGAACAAGGAGAAGGAGCAGCCTCGGCCGAAACCGTGACAGTACCCCCCCCTTGACGCGCGGCTCCAGCCGTGCGCCGACCCCGGCCTCGGGGACGACCAGGAGGACGCGGAGCAGGGCGCGTGGGATGACCACGATGGAACTCAGTCAGAAGAGACGGGTCTAAGATATCTCTCCTCGGCACCCAGCACCGCTCCTCCGGACCGTACCCCTCCCACTCCACGAGATATTGGAGACCCCCCATCCGGCGTCTCGAATCCAGGAAGGACCGAACTGTGTACGCCGGAGCCCCCTCGATGTCCAGCGGGGGCGGAGGAGTCTCTGCTATCTCACACTCCTGGAGTGGACCAGCTACCACCGGCCTGAGGAGAGACACATGGAACGAGGGGTTAATATTCTTATACTCAATAGGAAGTTGTAATCTGTAACACACCTCGTTCAACCTCCTCAGGACTTTAAAAGGCCCCACAAACCGCCGACCCAGCTTCCGGCAGGGCAGGCGGAGGGGCAGGTTTCTGGTCGAGAGCCAGACTCGATCTCCCGGTGCGTACACCGGTCCCTCACTGCGGTGGAGATCGGCGCTCGCCTTGTGTCGACGGATGGCCCGCTGCAGATGTACGTGAGCAGCGTTCCACGTCTCCTCCGAGCGCCGCACCCACTCATCCACCGCAGGGGCCTCGATCTGGCTCTCATGCCAAGGTGCCAGAACCGGCTGGTACCCTAACACACACTGGAAAGGGGTTAGTTTAGTGGAGGAGTGGCGGAGAGAGTTCTGTGCCATCTCGGCCCAGGGAACATATCTCGCCCACTCCTCCGGCCGGCCCTGGCAATACGACCTCAGAAACCTACCCACATCCTGGTTTACTCGTTCAACCTGCCCATTGCTCTCCGGGTGGTACCCCGAGGTAAGGCTCACCGAGACCCCCAAGCGCTCCATGAACGCTCTCCAGACTCGAGAGGTAAACTGGGGGCCTCGATCAGACACTATATCCTCGGGTACCCCGTAATGCCGGAAGACGTGAGTGAATAGTGCCTCAGTGGTCTGTAGGGCAGTGGGAAGACCCGGCATGGGAAGGAGACGACAGGCCTTCGAGAACCGATCCACAACGACCAGGATGGTGGTATTTCCCTGGGAGAGGGGAAGATCAGTAACGAAATCCACCGAGAGGTGAGACCAGGGTCGTTGTGGAACGGGCAGGGGTTGTAACTTACCCCTGGGCAAATGTCTGGGTGCCTTACACTGGGCACATACCGAACAGGAGGAAACATAAACCCTCACATCCCTGGCTAACGTTGGCCACCAGTACTTAGTGCTAAGGCAGTGCACCGTCCGGCCAATCCCTGGATGTCCAGAGGAGGGTGACGTGTGAGCCCAATATATAAGTCGATCCCGAACCTCGAACGGCACGTACGTCCGACCCACAGGACACTGGGGAGGGCTAGGATCGGTACGCAACGCCCGCTCGATTTCGGAATCGACCTCCCACACCACCGGTGCCACCAGGCAAGACGGCGGGAGTATGGGCGTGGGCTCAACGGACCTCTCCGTGTCATACCGCCGGGACAGAGCATCTGCCTTACCATTCTGGGACCCAGGGATGTACGTGATCTTAAAAACGAACCGGGCCAGAAACATATTCCACCTAGCCTGGCGAGGGTTCAGTCTCCTAGCTGCCCGGATGTACTCCAGGTTTCGGTGGTCTGTCAAAATGAGGAAAGGGTGTTGAGCCCCCTCTAGCCAATGCCTCCACACCTTTAGGGCCTGGACCACGGCTAGCAGCTCCCTGTCCCCCACGTCATAATTTCGCTCCGCCGGACTGAGCTTTTTAGAGTAAAAAGCACAGGGGCGGAGTTTCAGGGGCGTGCCAGATCGTTGCGAGAGCACGGCCCCTATACCGGCTTCAGACGCGTCTACCTCGACCTGGAATGGGAGTGCGGGATCCGGATGCGCCAACACCGGCGCCGAGGTAAACAGGTCCTTCAGTCTCCCAAAAGCCCTATCCGCCTCAGCAGACCACTGCAAGCGCACCGGACCTCCCTTTAGTAGAGACGTTATGGGAGCTGCCACCTGTCCAAAACCCCGGACAAACCTCCTGTAGTAATTCGCAAAACCCAAGAACCGCTGCACCTCTTTAACAGTAGTTGGAGTTTGCCAATTACGCACGGCCGACACACGGTCAACCTCCATCTTAACCCCTGACGCAGACAACTGATAACCCAAAAAGGAGACAGACTCCTGGAAAAACAGACATTTCTCTGCCTTGACATACAGATCATGCTCCAACAATCTCCTCAATACTCGGCGCACCAGGGCTACATGCTCGGCTCGGGTAGAAGAATACACTAGAATGTCGTCAATGTACACGACCACTCCCTGCCCCTGCATATCCCGGAAGATCTCATCAACTAAGGATTGGAAGACTGAAGGAGCATTCATTAACCCGTATGGCATGACGAGATACTCGTAATGACCCGAGGTGGTACTAAATGCTGTCTTCCATTCGTCTCCCTCCCTAATACGCACCAAGTTGTATGCGCTCCTGAGATCCAATTTTGTGAAGAAACGCGCCCCGTGTAAAGACTCCGTCATAGTCGCAATCAGAGGGAGTGGATAACTGTATTTCACAGTAATCTGATTGAGACTGCGGTAATCAATACACGGGCGCAAACCTCCATCCTTTTTCTTCACAAAAAAGAAACTCGAGGACGCAGGGGAAGTGGAGGGCCGTATGTATCCCTGTCTCAGAGACTCGGCTATGTAAGTCTCCATAGCTCTCTTCTCCTCTTGAGACAGAGGATACACATGGCTCCGCGGAAGCGCAGCTCCTACCTGGAGGTCTATCGCACAATCCCCCTGTCTATGTGGTGGCAATTGCGTCGCCTTCGCTTTACTAAACACAATTGCTAAATCATCATACTCGGGGGAATGTGCAATGCCGGCAGTTGGTTTGGACTTTCCACCGAGGTCGCCCCTACGGAAACGCCCAGACATCGCCCTACACACTGGACAGACCACTCCTTGAGAGCCCTCTGTTGCCACGAAATAGAGGGATTATGAGTAATCAACCAGGGAAGCCCCAGCACCACCGGATACGCAGGAGAGTCTATAAGATATAGCTGAATAGTCTCCTCATGACCCTCCTGCGTCCCCATCCTAAGTGGAGCTGTGACCTCCCTAATCAACCCCGATCCCAACGGACGGCTATCTAAAGCATGTACAGGGAAGGGACTACTGACTGGAAGGAGGGGAATCCCTAACTCACCACAAAATCGCCGATCTATAAAATTCCCAGCTGCGCCTGAATCTACTAGCGCCTTATGCTGGGAATGAGGTGCAACCTGTGGGAAGCAAACAGGTATGGTTAGGTGATCAACAGAGAGCTCTGGGTAAGTGGGGCGCCTACTCACCTGGAGGGACTCCCCAGAGCGTGGCCTGCCGTCTCTCCCCCTAGGAGACCCCCCCCAGCACCTGGCCGCAGTGTGTCCTCCACGGCCACAGTAGGTACAGGGGTTGGTTCCCCCTGGGGCTCCTTCTCCTCTCCTCTCTAGCGCCAGCACCCCCGAGCTCCATAGGACTAGGCTCGGAGGTGCTGGAGGGTGGAATGGACGACCCCCACTCAGGACGTCCGCGGGTGGCCAACAGGGTGTCGAGGCGAATGGCCATGTCAACTAACTGGTCAAACGTGAGGGTGGTGTCCCTGAAGGCCAACTCACGACGGACGTCCTCCCGTAGGCTGCAGCGGAAGTGGTCTATGAGGGCCCGCTCATTCCACCCTGCGTCTGCCGCTAGAGTCCGGAACTCCAGTGCAAAATCCTGTGCGCTCCTCTTCCCCTGTCGGAGGTAGAATAGACGTTCTCCCGCCGCCTTCCCCTCAGGTGGATGGTCGAATACAGCCCTGAAGCGACGGGAGAACTCCGCATAGGTGATCGTCGCGGGGTCTATTCTCCTCCATTCGGCGTTGGCCCACTCCATGCCTTGCCGGTGAGACAGGAGATGAGGGCGGAAACGCTCTCGTGTCCCGAGGGCACCGGGTGTACAGTGGCGAGGTAGAGTTCTACTTGTAGGAGGAAACCTTGACACCCGGCAGCGGTACCATCATACGCCCTCGGGAGCGAGAGCCGAATCCCACTGGGTTCCGGAGCGTGGACTAAGGGACTGACCGGTGCTGGTGGTACTGTGGGAGGAGGCGTGGGTGCCCAACTGGTCTCCAGGCGATGCAGGGTATTCATTACTCCTTGTAATGCGTTGGTGATCTGGGCTATCCTGTCATCCTGTCCGCGGACGCGCTCCTCCCATGACTCGGTCGCTGCTGCTGCTCCTGCTGATTCCATGAGTGGTGTTGTTCTGTCAAGGCCGGGCGTAGGTGTGGTGTGGAATCAATTGCAGGATGCAGATGCAAGTCCAAAAACACTTTAATAAAGTCCACAGAAACAACGGCTATAAACAGAGCCGGTTGAACAAGGGAAAAATAAACGCACTCAGCGTAAAAGTACAACAATCGCACAACGTGCAGACTCTCTAATAACATAGAGCACAAACTGACTGGCAACACCTGCTGACATAGAACAACTACACACAACCACAAGACAGAAACAACGAGAACTTAAAGGACACATAATCAAGACGAAATGAGCAACAGGTGTAACAAATCAGACCAAACCAAACACACACAGACACAACGAACGGTGGCAGCTAGTACTCCGGGGACGACGACCGCCGAAGCCTGCCCGAACAAGGAGAAGGAGCAGCCTCGGCCGAAACCGTGACAAGTACAGGGGAATCCTTGATGAAAACCTGCTCCAGAGCGCTCAGGACTTCAGACTGGGGCGAAGGTTCCTAAGCATACAGCCAAGACAATGCAGGAGTGGCTTCGGGACAAGTCTCTGAATGTCCTTGAGTGACCCAGCCAGAGCCCGTACTTGAACCCGATCGAACATCTCTGGAGAGGCCTGAAAATAGCTGTGCAGCGACGCTCCCCATCCAACCTGACAGAGCTTGAGAGGATCTGCAGAGACGAATGGGAGAAACTCCCCAAATACATGTGTGACAAGCTTGTAGCTTACTCAAGAAGACTCAAGGCTGTAATCGGTGCCAAAGATGCTTCAACAAAGTACTGAGTAAAGGGTCTGAATACTTATGTAAATATTAATATTTTATTTTGTATTTTTAAATACATTTGCAAATATTTCTAAAAACCTGTTTTTGCTTTGTCATTATGGGGTATTGTGTGTAGATTGATGAGGAGAAAAAAAACAATTTAATCAATTTTAGAATAAGGCTGTAACGTAACAAAATGTGGAAAAAGTTGAGGTGAATACTTTCCGAATGCACCTCAATTATCTTGTACCCCTGTACATCGACTCCGTACTGGTACCCAGTGTAAATAGTTATCGTTACTCATTGTGTATTTATTATTACATGTTATTACTTTTCTATTATTTTCTTTCTCTCTGCATTGTTGGGAAGGGCCCTTAAGTAAGCATTTCACTGTTAGTCTACACCTGTTGTTTACGAAGCATGTGACAAATAAAATTAGATTTGGATTTGATTCATGTATCCATTTTTTAAACTAGATTAGATATCAGGTCCATATGGAGTTACAGCCGGTTACAACAACAAAAACACTCACATTCCCTCATTATATGTTATCGCACTGCTCATTATGGCATTACAGATAGATCTGATTATGCACAATTTAATTTGGTTTAATGCATGCACTCTATAAAATACAAGTAAATATATATGATATAAAGCCATCGATTTGGAATCTATCTCATGCAATACATTTCTCTTCATGGGACAACCGGGAAAAATAAAGGTTGAACAGAAGAAAAAAAAGTTTTCTAAAACACAATAATTATTCAAAAATTTCCTTCTGGGATAAGAGAAGGAAGTATGTATTTATTTTGAAATACAGGGGTACTGTGGCCACAGGCATGCTTTAGGTATGCTTGAACAGTCTTGTACCATTGGTTCTGTTGTCTGCCTAACAGTGCTTCCCACATTACAGTAGGATAAATATAGTATTTTCCACCTCCAAAACAATTTCACATCCAGTAGTTAGTAAGGCTGTGTCTTTGAACATGTGCCGGTTGTTTCTCTTTCTTAATAAGTATACCATAAGAGTATTATGATGTCTTTCATCTATAGTATTTGTATTTTGGAGTTGTTTGTAGCTTTTTTGTTGTTATTTAATATAATTTCAAATAGTGTGTGTAGTGTGCGTGTGTGTGACGTGGGTCAGCAGCACGTGTCGATGCATCTGTGTGTGCGTGTGACGTGTGTGAGTGTGCGTGTTTGTGTGCGTGACGTGTGTCAGCAGCTGTTGTGTGCTCTGCTCTATTCTGTCCCTGAACATGTGGCCCTTGGACAGGTATTCCCATGGTGCTTAGAGCCTCTCCCTGGGCCCCTGGCCTGCCTCTCACCCAGGACGCCTCTCTGAAGAAGGGGGAAGTTGCCCTGGACAGCAGTCAACACTCTCCCCCCTGCTGGCTCCCAGCACCACAGTAGAGTACAGCCAGCCCAATGCCAACACTGTGGTTACTTGTCTTAGGCCTAATAACCTCACCCTCAGGCAACATTTCTAACCATCCAGTGTCCCAGAGGGTGATGCAGTTGTCCGTAGTAAGCCCACATCCACTGTCTGTCTGCCGTCAGACCCCAGGACCCTTAGTCTCTACGCTCATCCTTACTCCATCAGAGATATAATAACCTGTGTAGGAGGTTGGCCTCAGCAATGTCAAGGAGCCTTGGTTTGCCTTAGTTAGCCCATAACGCCCTCTTACCGCTCTACTCAGTCACATGGATGGGGGATTGATTTTCTGACTGCCTTACTGATGCCTCTTTTACTACCTTGTCTGGGCAAGGAAAGCAGCAGCAACCTAAAGAGAAAGCCTGTTGGTTCTGTTCTGTTAGCCTCTCCTCTCCCCCTGCCTTCAGCGATAGCAGCTAGCTAGCGCTTTAAGAATTCACTTTGCAGGCAGGCAGGCTGTGTGGTGCGGTGTGGTGCACAGCATCCATACAGCTTCATCCTCACCTCACTGAGTGGTGTGTAAGACACAATAGATCCAACAGCTGCCTGTGGGGGAGACCTTCTGAAGTGCAAATCCCCAGGTTTCTGGGAAACATGATATAACGCTGGGGCCACTGGGACCACAGTAACCACCCATTACGTTTAATGAGTTGTCAAGAGAGGGGGACCAACAGAGGGATGGGGAAAGAAAGAGAGAGAGGCAGTGCTAGCTACATCAGCAGTAATGAATGACAGACAGCCACGTCAGACGGTGAGGAAGCTAATTAGAAGAGAGGAGAGAGGGGGAAGACAGAATGTCAGAGAATACTTAGAGAAAGTGAAGAGAAGTGTAGTGAAGTGAAAGGATGCTTCATTGTTAACTGTGAGTTATTAATCATGCGATTAACACCTCTGTGGTATTATTCTGAGCGGAGGTGCACAGAGCTGGGAGCGACTGTAGAATTGAGCTGTGGATGTGTAAAACAGGGTTGGGTAGGTTACTTTCTAAATGTAATCCGTTAGTTACTAGTTACTTGTCAAATTGTAATCAGTAACATAACTTTTGTATTACCCAAACTCAGTAACGTAATCTGATTACTTTCAGTTACTTTTAGATTACTTTCCCTTAAGAGGTATTACAAGAAGACAAAAATTTGTATTACCAATTGAACGACATTATTGCAGGATAAATCAATGTTAGTTTACATAGCTTGCCATAAATTGATGTTGCATTTTACTTTATGGGTTGGTTATATAGGCTTCTTTAAACTATTTATTTATTCTACAGGTAATAATACCATTAGGCTATGCCTCTACATTAAAAATCTGTCAGATTTCCAGTCATTCCAATTAATGTAATATCCATTGCTCTTCAAGAATAGGACTTGGAAATATGGAATTATAGATGAGCCAAATTGTTTTACCTGAACATAGTCCCAAACCTAAGGACTTATTAGCCTACTCTTGTTTATGATTTTGTTGTCATGGAGGACCGATTGGGCTCATTGCTTTGAGTTGAAAAATAAATGCTGCTCTCATGAAATGGTATGCTTTTAGTTCTATACCGAAAAATGCTATTTGCATGTGAAAAATGTATGCCATATGCTGCATTTGCTATAGGCCTATTGATATCTCGATAATTTGCAGCTGTTTACGATATCAAAATGGTGCAAGGTTGAGCAAAATGGTGCAAGGTTAGGCCTATGGACATTTTTTTAATCAACACATTAGATTGAGCAATAAAAACCCCACGTGTGGTCTTCTTAAATTAAACTTATTTTTGACAGTAAGGCGCACAATACTACTGAAGTTTAGAAGGGAGGAACTCCCTCAAACTTTTATTCCATAGGCTGGGATCTGCATTATAATGAATCCTCAGGGAGAAAAAGGTGTAGATTTACATGCAGAGCGCGGCAGGTGTTTATTACGCCTTGGCAGGAATCGTGGTCACAGGCAGCAATGGTCATAGGCAGGTAAAACAAAACTAGGACTGAAGGCTATAACTGGTTCTCACAAACGAGCTAGGAAAAGGCTTAGTAGAGTCAAAACAAACAATACCTTACAAAGCAGAAACAGAAAGAACTGAACTAAATAAGGAGCTGATGAGACCAGGTGAGTAACTAACACAGGTGAAATCAATGAACACAAAGAAACAGGGCTACGTTCAAGAACACAAGGTGAACTAAGAAAATAAATACAGAACCTTACATGCACATTTTTCACTGGCTGTCCACTGTTAGAAAAAATAATGATTGATAGGCAGCTTAAACGTCTTCTATTCAACCATTATTGGGTTCAAATACACATATACATTTGTGAACAGCCATCCATAACAACCACAATCCGTAAGGCGCAAACAGCTAAATGAGAGAGCAGCTGTGTGATTCACAGTAATGCGCTATGTAGATATCAATAAGTGATATCCGTATCGCCCGTAGGCTACACCATTGCTGTCGTCCTTACCTCCAAGCGTTCATTCAAGTTTGATCATCTTTGTATGCCGACAGTATTTGCGCCATTGAAAGAGATAGATTGGACTGTAGCATACAAAAGCCTATTCCTGCTCTTTTCCCGCGATCCAAATGCATTTGGTGTGTCAGCATAGTGGTCTCTGACTTTTGGTCAGACTCGCTCAGGCGGAACAAACTTAAATTAGCGCCATTTTTCACTGCTGCTTTGAATGTCATTGAGTAAAATCAGAAATGCAGTGTCAATGCAACATCATGTTGTTCAAAGTGGCTAGAATGATACGGAAAATATTAGCCTACAAGATTCAATTGAGCTTCGTTTGCATTCCATTAATGAGAGGAAAGAAACGCAAAACTGGCACCTGTCGTCATTCCTCGCATTTGCTAATCAACATGACATTATGCTAACAACATTTTGTTATGCTCAGTTATATTATTAGTCCCTACTCTCTTATTAAGATGGAGTCCAGACAGGCTACTTTAGGATATGAATGGACATTCGTTTTTCCAAATTGCCCCCTGTAATTTATTTCATTCACTTGAGACTATGACGGAACCCTGGTGGTTTTATTCTAGGAGTGAAGATGTTTCAACATCATGTCTAGACGATAAAAGGCTACACCGATCACTTGTGCTTGGCTGCCAAATGTATAGGTGTCCCCATAGGCCTAATATTTAGGAAATGTGATCATAATCATTACTTTCGCGATCCACGGTAGACTTCCCTCCTAATGAAAAGGCCCCCCATCCTGCTGGTGTGAGCTTCTGGACAGTGCACTTGCACTTGATATGCGTTTATGGATGAGAACGTGAACTTGCCATTTCCAAAAAAGGAGCTCAGTGGGGAATCAGGGATTGCCTGCTTTGCGATCTGTTGCCTCGTCAACAGCCAGGGTTTCATTAAATATGCCTAGGCACTATACTTTTTTATTGCATATTTAATTAAACTGACACATTTGGCTATGTTGAACTTCAATTCATTAGCACAAAACATGCGTCAGAAAAAAAACTTGTTTTGTCTGTCTTGCATACTGTAGCACAGGTGGTGGTCGCCTAAATTCACCGTAGTATGCTAGCGCTAATATATAGGCTGGTAGATTAATATCCCAGCCTATGAATTAACTTTTAATTTACACATCTCTGTCTTCACTGTTCCCTTCTTGCGCAATTCATGCGTCTCCGCGTCAGCTGGCATCTCCACTGGCCTCTCTCTCTTCCATCCTCTCTCTATTCCTCTTAAGGATGGATAGACATTTACAGAATCGTTACCTGGAGGAAAATGGGGGAGGGTCATGCTTTTTACATTTCAGTCAAGGGGAGGGTTTAGTATTTTTAAAATCTAGTCCAGGCTAGTGAGGTATAGAACAGAGCTGTGAATAACCATAGAACAGTAGAACAGCTAGGGCCTGTCACCCGTGGCTTTGATTCACTCCTGTAATAAAGAAAGTGGTGTGCATTCCCATTGCCAGACCATGCCTTGATCACAGGGATGTTGTTATACCAGCAGCGAGTCCACTCCAGGAGCCCAGATGTATGATCTCATTAGTGCAGAAGAAGAACTGGGGCTATATTTAACCTTGACAAAACAGGAGCTATTACCATTTTGTGCAGCAAACCTGCTAGGCTGAGCAGCACTGCATTATTATGATGTGGCTGTTCCATGCTACAGTATGTATTGATAGCATGAGTTAAAGCCTTCCCATTGCCATGGAAAATTACAAATCCATTATTTTCCGTGAATTGAAAACCAAGGCTTTGGAAGGGATTCTATTTTTTTATCACCAGAGCCTGGCTCCCTTGGTATGCAGTGGAGAAAAACAGTCTTTGTCTTGAGTCAAAATCCATAGACTTGGAATTGGTTGTCTTTAAAAATAAATGTGTCTCAGTTGCATGTGTGTATTACTCGATATATCAGGTTTGTGGTATGTCAGGTCTGTGAGCTAAGGAGTGTGTGGTTGTTATTATTTAGGCCATGGGCTGGCTTTGAGAGAGGCCGTGGTACTGTGTATGATGACTAGCAGTGCAAGGGATTCTGCTCTGACATTTTCTCAAATGCCTATCTCTTAAGCCTCTTCAAAGGGAGAGGGAGGAGAACCCATTCAATTAAAAAAGGTCCTTCAAGTCTGCAGAAAAAATTATATGATTAGAATATGAAACAATGCCACAACAGCCTCATGTTGATTCCTGCCACGGGCCTCATCTGTCGCTAGTTAT
This sequence comes from Coregonus lavaretus, assembly GCF_964263955.1. Taxonomy (NCBI): domain Eukaryota; kingdom Metazoa; phylum Chordata; class Actinopteri; order Salmoniformes; family Salmonidae; genus Coregonus; species Coregonus lavaretus. Next base: position 31,149,211 of record NC_140002.1, read on the forward strand.
ACCATGCAGATGGAATGCTTTACCTTCACACAGACAGACACCTGCTGTAGCAGAGTCATTATGCTGGTGTTGCCCCTGGGCCCGGAACAAACACACATTCATCTGATGTGTGCACAGACCAAAGGAGAAGACCATGAACGGATGGATGGAGGGAGGGATGATCCAATGATGGATGGATAAGTGGTTGAATTGAAGCATGATAGATGGGTAGAGAAAATGTGTGGATGTTTGAGTGAATGGTTGGCTTGATGGAGGAATGATGCTGTGATGCCTTTAAACCAGTGTTGTATAACATGCAGCATTGAACTTGAAAATAATACTTGAAGATCACAGAACCGCAAAATTATTCAGGTGTGTCTCCAGATTTTGAAATAAGCTGTTCTCTTTTTACCAATCTTCTCCAAAGGTCAGTCTTTATAGTTTTATGCAGCAACAATGCTGTGGTGTTTCAAGGTTTTCAAGAGATTTATTTGAGAGTTAGGCCCCTATTTATTCCATAAACTCTAGTACTGCATTCATTTTCAACAGTTATTTCTTTCATTTTCTAATTCTGCATGCTGAAAACAAGAGCAGACCACCCTGTGAAAAAAAACTAACATTTTCATTTTCTAATAAGAAGTCAGTCAGGTGAAGAGAGGAGAGGAGGAGCACAGTCCACGGAGGGCAAAGAGTTTGAGGAATCAGCCAGATGGTGTGGGACAGTAGAGTTGTTATCAGTAGAGTTGTTATTCAGGGTTCACAAACGTCCATTCCACTTCAAACGAACAGAGAGAGAAGGAGGGACAAAGGAGCTTGTTTAAAACCTTTTGTACATTCACAGGAGAGGTTTGTTCACTAATCAAATATTTACACCTTGTTAGACCAAGTACCTGGTGCATTGTACATAGTGTTTATAGCCAGAGCTAATTTTCATCAGCCCCACAGATGGCCCTAGATGGCAGCTTGTTATAAATCAATTTATACTGCAGCGACCAGCGAGCACAGCTGTATGCTGCAACAACGCCTGCCTGCGTCCTGCATGGTGTTAGGAGGTATTTGTCCATTAAGAGCAGTGGCCAGTGCACTGATTTCCCCCATTAGTTCTAGTTGATTAACCAAGCAGATACATTGAGTCCAAGGAGAAGTGAAGGGCACAGAGAGGCAGAGAGCACTGCAATGGGGAACGCAAATCCCACGCAGCTGTCATTTATTCAAATGGTCAGCATTTTATTTCCCTATTGATATAGATTAATGCCTGTTTAAATGCCCTTCACAACCTTACAAGTAATAGTTCATTTTCTAATCTGGCCCTCATACCATCATGGCCACCTAATCATCCCCAGCTTCTATTTGGCTCATTCATCCCCCCTCCTCTCCCCTGTAACTATTCCCCAGGTCGTTGCTTAAAATGAGAATGTGTTCTCAGTCAACTTACCTGGTAAAATAAGAGTTAAATTAATAAATATATGTCTGTCAGGCTATGTGTTATGTTCTATGACTGCAGGGAGAGATATGACCTTATTGGACTGTGTGTGTGGTTAACTGTGTTCTGACGCTCACCTGGATGTCTGAATGTGGGAATAGATTACCTTATTTGACTGCTTGTGGTCTGCCTGGAGGCTTGGTTGACTGTGTCCCAGTCCTATCCGTTACCTGAATGTGCTGTCTGTCTGGTTGACTGTGTTCTGAGTTCTGGCCCTCACCTGAACTTACTCAAACAGACTGTTTGTATTTCTAGGCTGACTATGTTCCGACCCATAACTGACTGTTCTGTCTGTCTGTTTCTCCAGTCTGCTCCCAGTTCTCCAGAGGAGTGTACGCCATCTTCGGCTTCTATGACAAGAAGTCCATGAACACGCTGACCTCGTTCTGTGGGGCTCTGCACACCTCCTTCATCACACCCAGCTTTCCCGCCGATGCCGACGTGCAGTTTGTCATTCAGATGAGGCCTCCTCTACGGGGAGCTGTCCTCAGCCTGCTGGCCCACTACAAGTGGGAGAAGTTTGTCTACCTCTACGACACAGAGAGAGGTAAGAGACAGCCACCTAACAGACTGACAGCCTTCATTGCATTGTCAACACACATGAGATACTGTACTATACTGTACATACTCTCTCTCGCTCTCTGGTAAATCCCTAGCCTGGCTTGTAAAGCCATAGCTCCTCTCTCCTCCACCCATGTCACCTCACATTAAGCCATGAAGTATTTAATTATTTCCCCTCAGTGTGGAAATCCTCTGATCCCCAGTCCTCATTTTAAGAGTGGTCTAATAGCTTTAAATCTGGGCCTGTAATGATGCCTAAAGTGCTTTAGTGTCTGGAGGCTTTTCCTTGGCTTCCACATTAAACAGGCCCCTGGCTGCTTCAGTAAATGAGTCCAAGGCAGGTGATGTTAATGTTCCTGTCTATGTGACTGTTGCTGTGCTGTGACTCGGAGGAGCTCTCCCTGTCAGTACGGTACCAGCCTCTAATCCTCTGAAAATCATTTAGACTGTAATTGGATTATATAAAGAAGGAGCCACAACACAATGTGACTTTTACATGTCCTTCATTCCGTCCCCCCCTCCTTTCCGCTCCGCTGTACCCCAGCAGCAGCCGCGGGCTGATGGAGGGAGCTAGCGGAGGTCTCCATCCTGCTCTGTGAAGGTCGACATCTGGAGAGTTCAGCCTTAAGACAGAACACTAATGACACTCCAATCTGTCAGAGTGGTATATTCCTGGTCCTGGAACAGGCAACTGTACTGTAAGGCTGGCTGTAGAGAGAGACATACTGTACTGGAGCAGGTATTCTGTTTACAGTACCATGTTGTTGCTGTAATTAGATACTGGTGGTAGGAGAGGCTAACAATTACACAGCGTTTCTCTCTTGTGTAAACCAATAATTTACCATTCACTATAGTGTAAAACTAAAGTGTAAACCATTTTCCACTTCTTCCTCTGACTACAGTGCCTTGCAAAAGTATTCCTATTATGTTGCATTACAACCTGTAATTTAAATAGATTTTTATTTGGATGTAATGTAATGGACATACACAAAATAGTCCAAATTGGTGAAGTGAAATGAAAAAAATAACTTGTTTCAACAAATTCTAAAAAATAAATAACGGAAAAGTGGTGCGTGCATATGTATTCACCCCCTTTGCTATGAAGCCCCTAAATAAGATCTGGTGCAACCAATTACCTTCAGAAATCACATTATTAGTTAAATAAAGTCCACCTGTTTGCAATCTAAGTGTCACATGATTTGTCACATGATCTCAGTATATATACACCTGTTCTGAAAGGCCCCAGTGTCTGCAACACCCCTAAGCAAGGGGCACCACCAAACAAGCAGCACCATGAAGACCAAGGAGCTCTCCAAACAGGTCAGGGACAAAGTTGTGGAGAAGTACAGATCAGGGTTGGGTTATAAAAAAATATTTGAAACTTTGAACATCCCACGGAGCACCATTAAATCCATTATTAAAAAATTGAAAGAATATGGCACCACAACAAACCTGCCAAGACTCACAGACCAGTCCAAAACTCACAGACCAGGCAAGGAGGGCATTAATCAAATAGGTAACAAAGAGACCAAAGATAACCCTGAAGGAGCTGCAAAGCTCCACAGTGGAGATTGGAGTATCTGTCCATGGGACCACTTTAAGCCATACACTCCACAGAGCTGGGCTTTACGGAAGAGTGGCTAGAAAAAAGCCATTGCTTAAAGAAAAAAATAAGCAAACACGTTTGGTGTTCGCCAAAAGGCATGTGGGAGACTCCCCAAACATATGGAAGAAGGTACTCTGGTCAGATGAGACTAAAATTGAGCTTCTTGTCCATCAAGGAAAACACTATGTCTGGCGCAAACCCAACACCTCTCATCAACCAAAGAACACCATCCCCACAGTGAAGCTTGGTGGTGGCAGCATCATGCTGTGGGGATGTATTTCCATCGTCAGGGACTGGGAAACTGGTCAGAATTGAAGGAATGATGGATGGCGCTAAATACAGGGAAATTCTTGAGGGAAACCTGTTTCAGTCTTCCAGAGATTTGAGACTGGGACGGAGGTTCACCTTCCAGCAGGACAATGACCCTAAGCATACTGCTAAAGCAACACTTGAGTGGTTTAAGGGGAAACATTTAAATGTCTTGGAATGGCCTAGTCAAAGCCCAGACCTCAATCCAATTGAGAATCTGTGGTATGACTTAAAGATTGCTGTACACCAGCAGAACCTTGAAGGAGCTGGAGCAGTTTTGCCTTGAAGAATGGGCAAAGATCCCATTGGCTAGATTAGCCAAGCTTATAGACACATACCCCAAGAGACTTGCAGCTGTAATTGCTGCAAAAGGTGGCTCAACAAAGGATTGACTTTCGCTCAAGTTCTCTGTTTTTTTGTCTTATTTCTTGTTTGTTTCACAATAAAAAATATTTTGCATCTTCAAAGTGGTAGGCATGTTGTGTAAATCAAATGATACAACCCCTCCCAAAAAATCCATTTTAATTCCAGGTTGTAAGGCAACAAAATAGGAAAAATGCCAAGGGGGGTGAATACTTTCGCAAGCCACTGGAACGTATGACTTAAAGATTGCTGTACACCAGCAGAACCCATCCAACTTGAAGGAGCTGGAGCAGTTCTGCCTTGAAGAATGGGCAAAAATCCCAGTGGCTAGATGTGCCAAGCTTATAGAGACATACCCCAAGAGACTTGCAGCTGTAATTGCTGCAAAAGGTGGCTCTACAAAGTATTGACTTTGGGGTGTGAATAGTTATGGATGCTCAAGTGTTCTGTTTTTTTGTCTTATTTCTTGTTTGTTTCAAAGTGGTAGACATGTTGTGTAAATCAAATGATACAACCCCCCCCCAAAATCCATTTTAATTCCAGGTTGTAAGGCAACAAAATAGGAAAAATGCCAAGGGGGGTGAATACATTCGCAAGCCACTGTATAGGAGATCTTAGTTGTAGCCTTTATCCTCTGTGGCCCACGGGAGGTTCCTAACACCAATACCGTTGAGCTTTATCAAAACATAAGGTATTTTCTAAAAGAATAGACCGCATTCTGTACCATTTTAGATTCATAGCGATGGGGAGAGCTATTAATTGTATTGGGATTATTTACTGGTTTTATATAGAGTGCATTCAAAGTGCTTTTAAGCCTACATTGAGCCAGCTTTTACAGTGCATTCAAGAGGTTCCTTGCTGGCTTGCATTAACTCCTTTATGGTGGGTGCTTTATCCATCACCCACTTTGAAGGGACTGTCAGTGGTTCTCATCAAACCATTTTGTTCATCTTTCAACTAGAAAAAAAGATTGCTCACTTCTAACCTATTTTCTCAAATAATTTTATAGGTTTATTTCAGAACGGGTTGTCTTTTTAATCTTCCCTCTTCACCACCACAGCACACAACCCTAACTGAGATGGTCGTAGCTAACACCCTTTCTTTATGGTGTTCCAGATGTCCTATCCCTTCCTAAACCATATTAAGAAAGTGCCAATTGCTTTGAAATTGGGGGCCGCCTGTCAGAAGCATGGACATGGGCCGTGTTTCTTAGTGTCTGTGTATCTGTGGCAGGCCGTACCAGCTGATAATTGGTTGGCTGCTGTGGTGGAGGAAATGTGATTGCAGGGTTTATTGTCTCTCCCGGGCAAAAAAATCAACCTTCCTCCATGTGCCTCCTGATTCGCTCCTTACAGCTCTACTTGACTTATGGAGGCCCTTCCACCTGCTGTGTCTGGGCTAGATCACTACCATCTGTAACACACTCCTCATTTCCACAGCATGACAAGAAGCAGTAAAAAAAAAAACATAACTCCAACTCGCCCGACGGATGACAGGAGAGGAGAGCCCCATCAACTCACCGCAATGTTTGTGTCATAGGAAATGGATTTTCGGTCCAATGGGCCTTTGGCTGACAGCAACATTGGCACTTGAGCTACTGTAGTTTGGATTCTTACCCCACATGCTGTGCTGTGTATGCCTTACACACAGCTTGTGTTTGCTCTGAGGCTAGAAAAGCTAGAGAGCCCTCCTGCTCCTCCTGTTCTTACCAACCCTTCGCTGTTCTGTTCCCCACATGGATCAGAAGATATTGTTTAGGCTCTACAGTGATCACCACTCATCTAAATTCCACGTTTTAAAAATGACATTCTAAATGGCATTTTACTATTGGGTAACATTGATATGCTCTCCCTGTTACAAAAACAAGAGGAAGCCTTTTGAAATTGGGGACGCTCTCAAATTCCAGTGGGATGATTTCTCCATCCCTGATGACAAAGCCACCAAACACACCTGAACAGAGACACTCAAACAAAAGGAACCAAGAAATTAAAGGAAGTAAAAATATACATGACTCTAGTCCCTTCCCTCCTCAAGCTTGAAATAACAACAACAGGCATAAAAATGGAAATAGTAAAGGATGCAAATCCACTCTCCTAGATCCCAGTGAGGTTAACCCCATCATGGCTGTAAGCGCTGCTTAGGCTCTGAGGCACTGGGTTGTAATAGGAAGATTTGTTACTGTGGCAAGGTACAATAAAATAGCAATCTCCCGCCCACATTTTCACTGGGATTGTGAGACTGAGTGTGGAGGAAAATACCCAGAGATTCCGACCCTGCCTTCCCTGTGCATGGAGCATTCGATTTCAAATGTGATTTGGCCCCTTAGTGAGTGTCTCTCACACCGGCAGTCATATTCTCCTCTTTCAACCTCTGTATCACATTGATTCCACCTCAGCATCATGCTGGAAATGCCTATAAAATTCAGTCTCCATTGTTGTGTTGAATCTAAATCACATTGAATAGGATTTTGCTATTGAGACCTTGAAGAGTGTTTTGAGTCCTTCACCACTAGTTCTTGTTTACAGAAATGGGGGTTTAGTTTCTATACCATGCTTGAAGAGCACCTCAAGTCCTTTAAGAATAATAATCAATAAAGTAGTGTGTTTGAATGGAATTGATTTGTGCCTTTGACTCAGAGCTAGAAGCTGTTAGTGTTTACGTTTTTAATAATATATTGTTGAATATGCCCTAGAGTGCATACATTTTTTATATGAGAAATCAAAAACACTTTTCATATAATATCCACAAACAGACACACACTGCTGTAAGAGGGGTCTACTTTTTATTTGTCATTTTATGTGACTAACAGAAAAAGGGTATGTTTATATTCTACTGTGTAAATACTGTAATATTTACTGACTGCCCCCTTTCTTGTAGGATATACAGTGAGGGAAAAAAGTATTTGATCCCCTGCTGATTTCGTACGTTTGCCCACTGACAAAGAAATGATCAGTCTATAATATTAATGGTCGGTTTATTTGAACAGTGAGAGACAGAATAACAACAAAAAAATCCAGAAAAACGCATGTCAAAAATGTCATAAATTGATTTGCATTTGAATGAGGGAAATAAGTATTTGACCCCCTCTCAATCAGAAAGATTTCTGGCTCCCAGGTGTCTTTTATACAGATAACGAGCTGTGATTAGGAGCACACTCTTAAAGGGAGTGCTCCTAATCTCAGCTTGTTACCTATATAAAAGACACCTGTCCACAGAAGCAATCAATCAGATTCCAAACTCTCCACCATGGCCAAGACCAAAGAGCTCTCCAAGGATGTCAGGGACAAGATTGTAGACCTACACAAGGCTGGAATGGGCTACAAGACCATCGCCAAGCAGCTTGGTGAGAAGGTGACAACAGTTGGTGCGATTATTCGCAAATGGAAGAAACACAAAAGACTGTCAATCTCCCTCGGCCTGGGGCTCCATGCAAGATCTCACCTCGTGGAGTTGCAATGATCATGAGAACGGTGAGGAATCAGCCCAGAACTACACGGGAGGATCTTGTCAATGATCTCAAGGCAGCTGGGACCATAGTCACCAAGAAAACAATTGGTAACATGCTACGCCGTGAAGGACTGAAATCCTGCAGCGCCCGCAAGGTCCCCCTGCTCAAGAAAGCACATATACAGGCCCGTCTGAAGTTTGCCAATGAACATCTGAATGATTCAGAGGAGAACTGGGTGAAAGTGTTGTGGTCAGATGAGACCAAAATGGAGCTCTTTGGCATCAACTCAACTCGCCGTGTTTGGAGGAGGAATGCTGCCTATGACCCCAAGAACACCATCCCCACCGTCAAACATGGGGGTGGAAACATTATGCTTTGGTGGTGTTTTTCTGCTAAGGGGACAGGACAACTTCACCACATCAAAGAGACGATGGACGGGGCCATGTACCGTCAAATCTTGGGTGAGAACCTCCTTCCCTCAGTCATGGCGTTGAAAATGGGACGTGGATGGGTGTTCCAGCATGACAATGACCCAAAACACACGGCCAAGGCAACAAAGGAGTGGCTCAAGAAGAAGCACATTAAGGTCCTGGAGTGGCCTAGCCAGTCTCCAGACCTTAATCCCATAGAAGATCTGTGGCGGGATCTGAAGGTTCGAGTTGCCAAACGTCAGCCTCGAAACCTTAATGACTTGGAGAAGATCTGCAAAGAGGAGTGGGACAAAATCCCTCCTGAGATGTGTGCAAACCTGGTAGCCAACTACAAGAAACGTCTGACCTCTGTGATTACCAACAAGGGTTTTGCCACCAAGTACTAAGTAATGTTTTGCAGAGGGGTCAAATACTTCCCTCATTAAAATGCAAATCAATTTATAACATTTTTGACATGTGTTCTTCTGGATTTTTTTGTTGTTATTCTGTCTCTCACTGTTCAAATAAACCTACCATTAAAATTATAGACTGATCATGTCTTTGTCAGTGGGCAAACGTACAAAATCAGCAGGGGATCAAATAGTTTTTTCCCTCACTGTAGGTCTTTGTAGTAAACTTTTATTGCCTTGCTTTGGAATCATCTTATGAAATCATCTTAATCAAAGACTACAATCTTGCAGGCAAAATTACAGCTTTTCTCTGGTCCCCATGTTACCCCTGACACTAGGGGAAGGTAGGGTTTGCGGTGGAAATTGCATGTATGGAGTAAAATCCCAATGCTCCCCTGCTGGAAGTCTCACTGGCTTCCTCTCTGCAGGGAAATGTCTGATTAATTGCACAGTGCTAAATGGCTGTGTTCAGCAGTCAGGCACAGGCTCATTAACACAGTGTGGGTGAGAGAGAGCGAGCGAGAGAGAGAGAGAGACAGACAGAGAGAAACAGAAAGAGAAAGAGAGCGCGAGAGAGAGACGGCGTGGCACAAACCAGCCGCTCCTGTCCTCTCCATCTCTGTGATCTCTATACTCCATCTTCACTTCCAGCCCGGGCCGGGCCCCGCTGCACAAATCAATGAGCACAGGCAGCCTGCTGTGGCTAAACATTGTTTATCTCTTCTTCCCCATCACTGGCTCTGCCTGCCGTCTGTGTGGTCCCTCTTTCCCACTCTTGTTAGCTCTTCCTTGAGACTTCAAGATTTCAATTGGCTCTCAACGTCTCCAAGTCAAGTCCTTATTCTCTGTAGGACCTGTGTGTCTCTCTCAGGGGGGCCCAACCTGACACGGAACATGGAGAACATTGGGTCAGTCCAATTTGGAGCTCAGTTTACTTGGACAGTTCTGTGACACCTAACAAATCCTTTTTGAATGCCGAACTGTATTTACTTTAGATATAGATGATGCAGATCTATTGACTGCAAAGCTTTAGATAAACTGAAACTTTATGGAGGTACTGTACAGTGTGTTTTAAAAATGGCATGCTCAGTCAGAGTTCTCAGTCAGAGTATAAGATGAAGGTAAAAATGGGGTGGTGTATTGTACTGTGTGGGTGGGTGGGCTTTTCATTTGGAAAAGGTGAGCCTGGTCTTGTTGTTTGTGTTTTTGTAAGGCTCTCTCTGTGTGCGTGCACTGTGGGATGACCTCATTGGTGAAAAGCGCTGACTCATAGAGCATTGTGCATTCACAGCAGATGGTGAATCTACAGCTGGGGCATCTGTTCTCCCTGAGTGCCCCTGCTCTCCCTCTGAACAAAACCAAGCCTGCCCACTCCGCCAGAGGCCCCAAATGGTCACCATGTGTCCAGGCACATTCAAGCATGTAGTGGAATGGGAGGAAGATATTGTGTTTGTGCTGTGCTGCTGACCACATAGAATAGTACAATAGTAGGCTACAATATTGTGCCACAACATAATGTTGCACAGGGGTTGGAACGAAAATATACTGAACCAAAATATAAACGCAACATGTGAAGTGTTGGTCCCATGTTTATTGAACTGAAATAAAAGATCCCAGAAATGTTCCATACGCACAAAAAGTGTATTTCTCTCAAATGTTGTGCACAACTTTGTTTACATCCCTGTTAGTGAGCATTTCTCCTTTGCCAATATAATCCATCCACCTGATAGGTGTGGCATATCAAGAAGCTGATTAAACAGCATGATCATTAAACGGGTGCACCTTGTGCTGGGGACAGTAAAAGGCCACTCTAAAATGTGCTCCAGAACTGTTGCCAGAGAATTATATGTTATTTTTTCTACCATAAGCCGCCTCCAACATCGTTTTAGAGAATCTGGCAGTACATCCAACCGGCCGCACAACCGCACACCACGTGTAACCACGCCAGCCCAGGATCTCCACATCCGGCTTCTTCACCTGCGGGATCGTCTGAGACCAGCCACCTGGACAGCTGATGAATCTGTGGGTTTGCACAACTGAAGAATTTCTGCACAAACTGTCAGAAACCGTCTCAGGGAAGCTTATCTGCATGCTCGTCGTCCTCAACAGGGTCTTGACCTGACTCCAGTTCGGCTTCGTAATCGACAGTGGGAAAATGCTCACCTTTGATGGCCACTGGCACATTGGAGAAGTGTGCTCTTCACGGATGAATCCCGGTTTCAACAGTACCGGGCAGATGGCAGACATGGCGTATGGCGTTGTGTGGGCGAGCGGTTTGCTGATGTCAACGTTGTGAACAGAGTGCCCCATGGTGGCGGTGGGGTTATGGTATGGGAAGGCATAACCTACGGACAACGAACACAATTGCATTTTATCGATGGCAATTTGAATGCACAGAGATACTGTGACGAGATCCTGAGGCCCATTGTCGTGCCGTTCATCCGCAGCCATCACCTCATGTTTCAACATGATAATGCACGGCCCCATGATATGTAGTGGTGTAATAATGTTATAGTGGTGTAATAATGTTATAGTGGTGTAATAATGTTCTATGATGTAATAATGTTATATGATGTACTGTTTTATATTTTGTTTTATGTGTAATGTACTGTAAGTGCCTTAATGTGTTTGGACCCCAGGAAGAGTAGCTGCTGCCTTGGCAGGAACTAATGGGGATCCCTAATAAATACAAATACAAATATGGGCGGGGAGAGAGCAAGAGAGGGTGGAGGTAGGAGGCTTGGCTTGACGCGCTGGGCATCTTGTTATGACATGCATTATCTGAATTAGGCCCACAGAATTATACCTACAGAGGAGCAGTTTCTATGGAGGAACTTTGAATGTCTTTGAACTTCCGAGAGTTGGTTTAATGCTGGACCAGAGCTAGCTAACAAGCTTGTGTGTGCAGATCGACAACAGAATTAAAAACACGTCTTATCTTTTTGTAGTTAATAAATCCATTCTTCTCTAAATAATAAAACATTTCCTTATCTTCTGAAACATGCTTGTAACATCAGTACAGTAGACTATGCTTCTGAGGGGGAGGGGCAGGTAGTCTACACACACACTGGCAAAGATTTCCAGCTGGCAGGCAGACACTGGAAGAGGTTTCTGCATGACAGAGTGAGGGCTTTGCATAGGTGCTTTGTTGCCGTTTTTCTGTGGGACTGAGAAGAAATGGCCGAAACGTAAAATAACATTATTAACTGGTTCCCATGCTTTTAAAATAACAGTTATGTTCCAGAACAGTAGAGATCACTTTAGTTCCTGGTACTGTTGCTGTTCCTCAAAAAAGTGAAATGAAACAAATAACTTATTTCAAAAAATTCTAAAAAATAAATAACGGAAAAGTGGTGCGTGCATATGTATTCACCCCCTTTGCTATGAAGCCCCTAAATAAGATCTGGTGCAACCAATTACCTCCAAACAGGTCAGGGACAAAGTTGTGGAGAAGTATAGATCATGGTTGGGTTATAAAACAATATCAGAAACGTTGAACATCCCACGGAGCACCATTAAATCCATTATTAAATTTTTTAAATAATATGCCAAGAGAGGGCCGCCCACCAAAACCCACGGACCAGGCAAGGAGGGCATTAATCAGAGAGGCAACAAAGAGACCAAAGATAACCCTGAAGGAGCTGCAAAGCTCCACAGTGGAGATTGGAGTATCTGTCCATAGGACCACTTTAAGCCGTAACACTCCACAGAGCTGGGCTTTACGGAAGAGTGGACAGAAAAAAGCCATTGCTTAAAGAAAAAAATAAGCAAACACGTTTGGTGTTCGCCAAAAGGCATGTGGGAGACTCCCCAAACATATGGAAGAAGGTACTCTGGTCAGATGAGACTAAAATTGAGCTTTTTGGCCATCAAGGAAAACACTATGTCTGGCGCAAACCCAACACCTTTCATCACCCCGAGAACACCATCCTCACAGTGAAGCATGGTGGGGGCAGCATCATGCTGTGGGGATGTTTTTCATCGGCAGGGACTGGGAAACTGGTCAGAATTGATGGAATGATGGATGGTGCTAAATACAGGGAAATTCTTGAGGGAAACCTGTTTCAGTCTTCCTGAGATTTGAGACTGGGACGGAGGTTCACCTTCCAGCATGACAATGACCCTAAGCATACTGCTAAAGCAACACTCGAGTGGTTTAAGGGAAACATTTAAATGTCTTGGAATGGTCTAGTCAAAGCCCAGACCTCAATCCAATTGAGAATCTGTGGTATGACTTAAAGATTGCTGTACACCAGCGGAACCCATCCAACTTGAAGGAGCTGGAGCAGTTCTGTCTTGAAGAATGGTTAAAAATCCCAGTGGCTAGATGTGCCAAGCTTATAGAGACATACCCCAAGAGACTTGCAGCTGTTATTGCTGCAAAAGGTGGCTCTACAAAGTATTGACTTTGGGGGGGTGAATAGTTATGCACGCTCAAGATTTTGCGTCTTCAAAGTGGTAGGCATGTTGTGTAAATCAAATGATACAAACCTCCAAAAAATCAATTTTAATTCCAGGTTGTAAGGCAACAAAATAGGAAAAATGCCAAGGGGGGTGAATACTTTCGCAAGCCACTGTATACAAGCCAACTTTTTAAGAGTGTTTTCCAAAAAAGCACGTATAGAGAGAGCTGTCATTAGACCATGTGTTGATACTGATAGGATCTAAAGAAAAGCAGCGCTGCTCTCAGATCAGCTTTCTCCATCCAAATCTTACCTTATAATATTATTATTCCACAATACTGACAATGGATCAGCACCTATAGAGATATTACCACCTATGGCTGCAAATAGGCTATTGAGGCAGCATTTTGTGCTTACTCAATAAAAATGCACTAAATCACAAATTGGGCACATCATTGCGCACATGTTGTCACACATCATGAAACACATTGAGCCAGAAATTACACATAGTAGCCTGATTTAAATATGATTAAAATAGCCTATATAAGCCCATGTAGCCTATGTATCTTTTAATGCAGTCATCTCAGTTTTCATTTGAAGCATCATTTTATCCTTCAACTATATTGGCAACTTTGCATTTGTAGTCAACTTCTTTATGAAGTTATCAGCAGACACAGTCAGACAGATAGCCTAAACATTTAGAGGAGATCTTCTGTGAATAAAGTGACGCGCAAGGGCAAAAAAGGATCAAACGTTGCACTTTGGCTGCTCTACGAGTGGTCTGGATCACTCATAGATATTCAAAGGTTTTTAAGAGCTACCTTACTAACGAAGGCTCTGGGAAACACCTCGGCTACTAAAGATGCATGGTAAGAAAGTTCTAATGATGATCTTAACGCTACGAAGGCTCTGGGAAATGATGCCCTGTTCCCTGAACCGGTTCCAACCACTGCGGTTGCATTTTCAGTATTAAAATGCCTTAGTTATTAATATAGAATGTGTTATGGGTTTATTTTTAATCTTGCTATTGGCATTCCCTAATAGGAAATACAGTATCAAGAGCCTGCAGGTTAGAGGAGGGAGAAGGGGAGCTTTTTAACTAAGGAGTGAGTTGTTCTGGTATTGATAAGAATGTCACATTGATTTCTGTACTTTGAGGCTGAGTAATTTGCACTCTTGATGCATTTTGGAGTTACTCACAACTGTAAGTCGCTCTGGATAAGAGCGTCTGCTAAATGACTCAAATGTAGAATGTTCTCAATCATAAAGCACAAAGACAAATGAGGAACAGTTACCATGCGGTTTTCAGAGTGACAAACAAAGGACAATGAGTTAGAGAACCAACAGTAAAAATGTATATTTGAATACAATTCTGTGTCAAATATGAAATCACAAGAGTCCCTAGTGTTGCTATAACAATAGCTTGTTTTTCGCCTGATATGTTAATGTGGCACACCTAGTCTACATTCACATTATTTATCAGGGAGCACGTTTATAGTATGTTACTGAACACACCAGTCTTGGTTGGTCTGCACTCTGCATTGGATCCTACAACCATCCCAGCATCACAAACCTCAGGATTTCAGACTGGTGTGTACACATCTTTCTTTGAGCAGCTAGTATTTCAGCACTGGGCTGAAACAGCTCCTAACACTGCTCCCAATGCAGCAGCCTTGAGCGCTTCAGTGCCATTCTCAGATCGTTCTCCTGCTCCCTGTTCTAAGCTGATAATATTTCAGAACCTTGGACAGTTCCACTCTACAGTACTGGCTCTGACTGCAGAAACCAGTATTTCAGCATTGGACAGTTCTCCTTTCTCTGCTGCCGGCCTGGTTGGTGTGGTGACCGCCCCTACTGCTGCTGCTGGGGAGAAATACAGAAATCGATACACATGATGCAGGCAGGAGCACTATTTCAGAGAAAAATGAAAACCAGTACAGTCACAGACCTTAAAATGTAGGTTGGCTTCTATCACTTTTTTTTTTGTTGGTCTGTTTCACCATACAACACCCTCTCCACTCATCCACTCACTGCATACACTACTGATCCTACAGACATCCACAGCTTGTTACATTTTTGTATTTATTACTATTTAGTTTAATAAATGTATTCCTTTTTACATTTAAGTCATGCGTGGTCTCCCTTTGTTGTTACGAACTATGAGCCAGGTCGTAACAATATGCATACCTCTAACATCGACATGTAATGTGACTAATTTCACTATTATCCTAGGTATGTAAATATGTACAAGGTGTTAGCATTTAAACCCCATTGTTATACAGCTTTTGTATCCTCCAGTGCCCTCTCTGCTACAGTACCGTAGGATGTGAAAAATTGACATTCTAAACATGAGCAAGAGAGAAGCCCACGATCAAGAGCCTTATAATGTCCAGGATATGTTAGTTTTTTCTTTCTCTCTCCCAATCTTTCACTATCACTCTTTCAAACTTTCACTCTCTCTCTCGCTGTCTCTAGCTGACTGCACTAGTCTCAGTTGTTTGCAGGAGAAATAGCAGAAACTTCAATAGAATACAAAACAGTATGGAGGCGTAGCCTGGGGAAAATAATGTAGGAGTCAGCAAAGCCTTTGTGCCTCTGCCTCAACAGAAAAACAGCAACATGGCACATGGGGCCAAGCTCTGTCAGACGCCCGGTAGCAGCTCAACCAAATATGATTTACTTTATGAATTCTAAACATCTCCTAAGGAGATCCACATTCTGTCACATCTAATTTGGCCCTGACCCTATGACTTAAAATGGCACAGTCCTCTGCTCACTTGTCTCTGACCGCCAGTCTCCAATGCCTTTCATCTATTTTGGGGCACTAGCTTTCAGGATAATGCAGGGGCCATTTGAACAGTGGTCTTTCTTACATTATGAAAGAGATTAATGTGCTGTGTTCAGTTCATGGTTTGCCCAAGATGAAAGGCCATTTTTGTTTGTTTAAGAGATGGGTGTTCTCAAGGCATCTGAGCAGAAACAGGGGAAGGCATTGCAATGCTGTAAGTGCAGCTTTAAACTCAAGAAGAAAGCCAGCCAGCAAACTCAATTTTGTTGAAATCTGGTTCAGGGAAGTGGAATGTCTCTCTCTGCAGTAGCTGTTGTTGTTTTTTCTCTCTGACTTAAGCTTTGAGATTTGTTGACCTTTCTCTCAAAGTGGGTTCAGAAGCTTTATGTGACTTCACCTTGGTGGTGCACTGCTCAGCTTTGGGCAAGCCATCACAGCAAATACTGCTTCTCAGCTGCCTGCCCTGAGAGAGAGTTTAAAAGAGGTCACAATCTCCTGGGAGGCAGCGGGGAAGACTGAGTCAGAGTTGAGGCCACACAGCATCCATGATGCTGCAGCGGCCATGATGCTATCCACCACCAGCTACAGCATAATGTCCACTCTACCTCACATAACCTCCACATGAGACAACATACTGCATACTATCCACACTAACCTCATATACCCTCATAACCTCCAGATGACACAGTATACTATCCACACTAACCTCATATACCCCACAAAGAGGGCTCTACATTCACTTTCTTCATTGGTAGCACTAGTGCTCCTAAATTCAAAAAGTAAGGAGCACCAGACAAACTTTAGGAGCACCAGATATGTATTTATTTTTTACTGCAAATGACTGTCCTATCATTCTTAATTGTCATCAGTTGCTACGTTGATGATGTAGAACGCATCACTAGAGAATGGGCAGGACGTTAGAATATAAACAACTTAATAATTGTATTCAAAGTGCAACTGCAAACATATTTACATAGGTGATTCATTTTGGACAAACAAATGTAACATACAAAACAGAACATTGATTGTATTTAAAAGTGCAAATGTAAACTGTTATCCACTACTGCATTCAGCTAACAGATAATAATAATATAGCATTCAGCTAACAGATAATAATAATATAGCATTCAGCTAACAGATAATAATAATATAGCATTCAGCTAACATATAATAATAATATAGCATTCAGCTAACATATAATAATAATATAGCATTCAGCTAACATATAATAATAATATGGCATTCAGCTAACATATAATAATAATATAGCATTCAGCTAACAGATAATAATAATATAGCATTCAGCTAACATATAATAATAATATAGCATTCAGCTAACAGATAATAATAATATAGCATTCAGCTAACATATAATAATAATATAGCATTCAGCTAACAGATAATAATAATATAGCATTCAGCTAACAGATAATAATAATATAAAACAAGGCAACAGTAAACATGTTGTCCCCCACCAATGATGCAGCGCCAATTAGTGTTGACAACAATTCAAGCTCAAACAGGACAGGATGTATGCTTGTTCAAAGTTTGGAATTTGGGTTGATTATTATAGTGCCCCCTTGGGCCTATCAGTGTAATTTTGTAAATGCCAGATCTCTATGGCAAGACGCATCACTCACCCAAGTTTCATCAAAATCGGGCCAGTGGTGTTTGAGATATTGCGTGTTTAGTTTAGTTTATTAATTCAACCATTTAAAAAAAACAAGCACGCATAAAACTTGAAAAAGCCATACATGCACATGAGTAAAATCATCGAGGATAACACACAATAAAGTCTGGGACGGAGACAGATCCATAGTCCCCCCCTCAGACTTCATCGTGGGGGAACAATAATGATGTCTTAGCCCTCCACTGGGAAAATCCAAATAAGAAAGAAATAAGCTAAAAATAAAAATGACAGAGCCCTCCACACGACCTCCCCAATCAGTCTTGTAAGAGAGAGAGAGCTTGGTGACTGCTTGGTAAGTACGTTTTGTCTCGTATGACTGGTGGGTGTATCACTAACCATTATCAAAAAAGGCGACAGTAAACATGTAGTCCTCCACGAATGATGCAGCCCCCCCCCACCCCCCCCCCACCCCCCTTGAGCCAATGAGTGTCATTTTGTAAATGACAGAGCTCTATGGCAAGATACATCACTCACCCAAGTTTCGTCAAAATCGGACCAGTGGTGTCTGAGATATCGCGTGGGTTAGCTAGACTCATATCCCTGAGCATGTGTGCCAGATTTCAGCCCTCTGAGTCAAACAGATCAAGAGATAAATATGTGCCCGCAATAGCGCCACCGTGTGGTCGATATGATTTGTTCTTGCATATGTTGAGTCTTGACAGTGTTTGCAACATGTGTACCAAATTGTGTTGCAATATGAATATCCTTGACTGATTTTATATGCATTTATGTTCCAGACCACGCCCACGTGAATGTTTATTGGTCAATAGCGGCCATGTTGTTTTAGGTACTACATTGAGAGACCATTGTCGCTAGGTGCCACACATCAAGGTTTGTGCAGATCGGTCATTCGGTGCCAGAAGAGTTATGGACAAGCTACGGACAACAAACACAATTGCATTTTATGGATGGCAATTTGAATGCACAAAGATAACATGACGAGATCCTGAGGCCCATTGTCGTGCCATTCATCCGCCGCCATCACCTCATGTTTGAGCATGATAATGCACGGGCCCATGTAGCAAGGATCTGTATACAATTCCTGGAAGCTGAACATTTCCCAGTTCTTCAATGGCTTGCATACTCACCAGACATGTCACCCATTGAGCATGTTTGGGATGCTTTGGATCGACATGTACGACTGCGTGTTCCAGTTCCCGCCAATATCCAGCAACTTCGCACAGCCATTGAAGAGGAGTGGGACACCATTCCACAGGCCACAATCAACAGCCTGATTAACTCTATGCAAAGGAGATGTGTCTTGCTACATGAGGCAAATGGTGGTCACACCAGATACTGACTGGTTTTCTGATCCACGTCTCTACCTTTTCTTTAAGGTATCTGTGACCAACAGATGCATCTCTGTATTCTCTGTCATGTGAAATCCATAGATTAGGGCCTAATAAATGTATTTCATTTGACTGTTTTCCTTATATGAACTGCAACTCAGTAAAATCTTTGAAATTGTTGCATATTGCGTTTATTTTTGTTCAGTATATTTGATTTATTTATAGAAAGCTTCAATTCCGCTGCGTTTCATTGTTCTTGTTCTTGCTAGCTAATGCCATTACTTAGCATTGTCTCACGTCAGATGGCGTCACTCCTCCACGATGCTCGTCCCTCAACCGATCTGTCTTGTAGGACGTGGAACTCATATTAAAATTTGAATATTGAGCCATTCAAAAACTGAAAACATAGTTCCTAATTTTTGACATCACTGGGCTCTTGTATGACCCACCATGAAATAAGCAGAATAACTAGCTAAATTATTACAAATGTTGTGACAGTGATTTAACAGTTTGCAATTGTGAGAAAAATGTAAACAAACCGGTGGCTGTGTTCTGCACAAATTCTGTGCAAGTACGCTGGTAGTCAGTGCAGTGACTTGATCAGCTGTGAAGCTAACTGTTCTAGCTAGCTAGCTTACTGACTAGTAATGCGTGGGTTGACTCATAACCCGCAGTCCCCGCAGTTATATCTGCAGGACGGACGGGTTTAGGGTCATTAAATATTGTGTGGAGGAAGGGCGGGTGGGTGGCGGGCGGGTTGAATAAATGTATCATTCTTGTGCAATGTATATCTATAGGCTACATTGAGGTTTTCTTTCATTATTTTAGGCTATTTGGCACTAGTGCGTAAGCCTACGCTTTAGGGCCTAACTGTACAAGTGCCAAATAGCCTACACGCCAATCACCAAATGCTTTTGGGAAAGGGTAGAAAAACTTCACATCGATCCATGGAGGCAAAAAGGACAATGTTGGAGTTAAATTCAATAAGAAAAAAGCTGTGAAATGTAGAGTTGAAAATAAATAGAATGGAGGGCCAGAAAAGTCATGTTTGGGAAAGATTTGGTGAAGTGGTAAAAGAGGATGATAGCAGAGCCTATGTTATTTGTGATGATTGTGAGGCTTATACAAATTTGACAGTAACAAGACGGGGACTTCAAATAGGCCTATGGAACGTCTAGGGAACTGTAGCCTACTGTTCAGATGGGTTGAATGGAAACTAAAATCTGGACACTGACGGTCTATAACCTCTCATAGCCGTAATATTAATTCCTGCAGAATTAAGCATTTCTTGCAGTAAAATGAAATACCAATTGTAAGCTAAATTATGACTCGGGAACAGGAGTGAGATTTTTGATTTTGTTATTTCAGCATCTTATGTGAATGCACGGTTAGATACTGTCTGTAGAGGTGCTATTTTTATTAGCATAATAAAAGCTGATAGCATTTCAACCACATAAAATAGGCTTATGCATCCAAACCGAACAGAAATCTTATCAGAAACATTTTTCACAGCTTTCTATTTCCTTACAACCAGTCAAACTGATGTCAAATTGAAACTTTGCACAGAAAACCGTTCCCTTATTGTTGATTCATTCTATAATTTATGACATTATTCTGGTGCTCAAGGGTTTATTTAGTCTACTAGGGCAACATATAATGGCAGAAGAGAAGCTGCATGTATCGTTATTATAGACAAGGTGACTAAACAAATAGCCTACCAAAATGTTGGAAAGTATAACCAGAAGCATACCTAAATCATGCCCCCAAAATACTGCACCCCCTGTCAAAAAATCTTTACGCCGTCTCTGACTGTAGCCTACAGCACATTTTCTATATTAGCAGGTTAGGGTCGGGTGCGGGCCTCAGATTTTCACTTTATGTGGATGGGTTATTAGCAATTGCGGGCGGGTGCGGGTGAACAAATGGCTGACCCGCGCATAGTTAAACAAACCGGTGGCTGTAGTTAAACAAACATAGTTAGCTAAACAAACATAGTTAGCTTGATCTTCCTTCAATTACATAAAAAGCTTGCTTAGCCTGTTTAAATTACCCTGAAGTTGTAGACATGCAGCGCCACAATTAAGAGGAATTGACTGTTATCAGAAATCAGTCCGTAGATCAGAATGTTTCTCCGCGATCGTAACTGTTTCTCCACGATCGTATCGTTGGTGTCACGATCGTTGTAAGAGGCAGACCAAGGCGCAGCGTGATAGGCGTACATCTTTTAATGAGTACTTGACACCAACAACAAAACAACAAAACGATACGTGAAGTCTAAAGGTTCACCAACACAAACCTATACAGAACAAGATCCCACAATCAACTGTGCAAAACAGGCTGCCTAAGTATGGTTCCCAATCAGAGACAAAGAGCTACAGCTGCCTCTGATTGGGAACCACCCTGGCCAACATAGATCTAACCGATCTAGAATAAACACATAGAACAACTAAACATAGGAACTAACACCCTGGCTCAACATTAAAGAGTCCCCAGAGCCAGGGCGTGACAGTACCCCCCCCAAAGGCGCGGACTGCGACCGCGCCAACCAAACACCACAGGGGAGGGACCGGGTGAGCATTCCGCCTCGGAGGCGGATCCGGCTCCGGGCGTGACCACCACTCTCTCTCTCGCCCTCGTGGTATGGCCCTGTTGACCGGAGCTGGACTGAACACCGGTGGAGCGGATTGCTCTGGCTCCGGCGTGGAGCAGCTGACCGGTGCCGGACCAGGCACAGGTGGAACAGGCACGGACCGTGCCGGACTGACGACTCGCACCACTGGCTTGGTGCGGGGAGCGGGAACGGGCCGGACTAGGCTGACGACGCGCACCACTGGCTTGGTGCGGGGAGCAGGAACGGGCCGGACCGGGCTGACGACGCGCACCACTGGCTTGGTGCGGGGAGCAGGAACAGGCCGAACCGGACTGGCGACGCGCACCACTGGCTTGGTGCGGGGAGCAGGAACAGGCCGAACCGGACTGGCGACGCGCACCACTGGCTTGGTGCGGGGAGCAGGAACGGGCCGGACCGGGCTGGCGACGCGCACCACAGGCTTGGTGCGGGGAGCAGGAACGGGCCGGACCGGGCTGACGACGCGCACCACTGGCTTGGTGCGGGGAGCAGGAACGGGCCGGGCCGGGCTGGCGACGCGCACCACAGGCTTGGTGCGGGGAGCAGGAACGGGCCGGACCGGGCTGGCGACGCGCACCACAGGCTTGGTGCGGGGAGCAGGAACAGGCCGGACCGGGCTGGCGACGCGCACCACAGGCTTGGTGCGGAGAGCAGGAACGGGCCGGACCGGGCTGACGACGCGCACCACTGGCTTGGTGCGGGGAGCAGGAACGGGCCGGGCCGGGCTGGCGACGCGCACCACAGGCTTGGTGCGGGGAGCAGGAACAGGCTGGACCGGGCTGGCGACGCGCACCACAGGCTTGGTGCGGGGAGCAGGAACGGGCCGGACCGGGCTGGCGACGCGCACCACAGTCTTGGTGCGAGGGACAGGAACAGGCCGGACTGGGAACACACACCACTGGCCTTGTGCGGGGATCAGGAACGGGCCGGACCGGATTGGTAACACACCCCTCGCCGTGCCTCTACACTCTCCTTCCCCCTCATGACCAATGGCCCCGTAACCTGGTGGCCTCCTCTCCTAGTCCGCAAACTCGCCCTGTAGCTGCCTCCAGCAGCCCCGTCGTCCATGCCGTGTGCCCCCCCAAAAAAATTACTTGTGGTTGCCTCTCGCCTGTCCGACGACGGCCCGGTTGGCGCCGCTTCTCCTCTCCTGCCTGGGCATCCTCCCTCATCGCCGCCGGTAGCGGACGGCCTCCTCCTCTGTGATTCTCCCCCAACCGAGGAGGACATCTACCAGAGTAACCTCCTGTTCCATACCCGGCCTTTGCTCCTGCACACGCTGCTTGGTCCTATTACGGTGGGATCTTCTGTCACGATCGTTGTAAGAGGCAGACCAAGGCGCAGCGTGATAGGCGTACATCTTTTAATGAGTACTTGACACCAACAACAAAACAACAAAACGATACGTGAAGTCTAAAGGTTCACCAACACAAACCTATACAGAACAAGATCCCACAATCAACTGTGCAAAACAGGCTGCCTAAGTATGGTTCCCAATCAGAGACAACGAGCTACAGCTGCCTCTGATTGGGAACCACCCTGGCCAACATAGATCTAAACGATCTAGAATAAACACATAGAACAACTAAACATAGGAACTAACACCCTGGCTCAACATTAAAGAGTCCCCAGAGCCAGGGCGTGACAGTTGGGTCAGCTGAACACAGCAGTTGACTTGGGAGGCTACTGCAATGACTCGTGGCAGAAGAACAGCTGCTTCATTAAACTCCTAATATTGTAAGCATTAGCACTACTAGCTACAGTAGCTTGCTAGCTAGCTTTTGTTGGAAGATTCAACATTGTGTGCAGTACTAAGTAGGTAGCTGGTTGGTTAGCAGCATCGTTTCAGTCAAAGATGATTTCAGTGACTGGCTCAGCTAACGTTAGCAAGCGAACGTTAATGTTGGTCAAATTTATGCTAGCTGTCATGCCCATAGTCAAACTTCAGTAATACTGCTCATTGAAGTACAATAATCCTTAGCTAGATGTAAAATGGGGCAACTAAGACTTCCTCACCAAAGAAAATCAACATTATTGACATATTTATTGTTTTAGTTTAGATTAATTCAGACAGTTTTTAGGCAAAAATGGGGTGCAGCAGACGATGTCACCTAGGTAATGTTTTCTAAAGTTATGGCAGCGCATTGTAGCCAGGCTACATTTGATCTATCCCATTACCCTTTTCAAGATACGAGACAGATTGAAGGTAACTGGGAATTGTAACTCCAGTCATATCAGTACTTTGTTGAAGCACCTCGATTACAGCCTTGAGTCTTCTTGGGTATGACGCTACAAGCTTGGCACACCTGTATTTGAGTTTCTCCCATTCTTCTCTGCAGATCCTCTCAAGCTCTGTCAGGTTGGATGGGGAGCGTCGCTGCACAGCTATTTTCAGGCCTCTCCATAGATGTTCGATCGGTTTCAAGTCCGGGCTCTGGCTGGGCCACTCAAGGACATTCAGAGACTTGTCCTGAAGCCACTCCTGCATTGTCTTGGCTGTGTGTTTAGGGTCGTTGTCCTGTTGGAAGGTGAACCTTTGCCCCAGTCTGATGTCCTGAGTGCTCTGGAGCAGGTTTTCATCAAGGATCTCGCTGTACTTTGCTCCGTTCATCTTTCCCTCGATCCTGACGAGTCTCCTAATCCCTGCCCGCTGAAAAACATCCCAACAGCATGATGCTGTCACCACCATGCTTCACCGTAGGGATGGTGCCAGGTTTCCTCCAGACGTGACGTTTGGCATTCAGGCCAAAGAGTTCAATCTTGGTTTCATCAGACTAGAGAATCTTGTTTCTCATGGTCTGAGTCCTTTAGGTGCCTTTTAGCAAACTCCAGCGGGCTGACATGTGCCTTTTACTGAGGAGTGGCTTCCGTCTGGCCACTCTACCATAAAGGCCTGATTGGTGGAGTGCTGCAGAGATGGTTGTCCTTCTGGAAGGTTCTCCCATCTCCACAGAGGAACTCTGGAGCTCTGTCAGAGTGACCATTGGGTTCTTGGTCACCTCCCTGACCAATGCCCTTCTCCCCCGATTGCTCAGTTTGGCTGGGCAGCCAGGTCTAGGAAGAGTCTTGGTGGTTCCAAACTTCTTCCATTTAAGAATGATGGAGGCCACTGTGTTCAATGCTGCAGAATTCTTTTGGCACCCTTTCCCAGATCTGTGCCTCAACAAAATCCTGTCTCGGAGCTCTATGGACAATTCCTTTGACCTCATGGCTTGGTTTTTGCTCTGACATGCACTATCAACTGTGTGCCTTTCCAAATCATGTCCAATCAATTGAATTTATCACAGGTGGACTCCAATCAAGTTGTCGAAACATCTCAAGGATGATCAATGGAAACAGGATGCATCTGAGCTCAATTTTGAGTCTCATAGCAAAGGGTCTGAATAGTTATGTAAATAAGATATTTATGTTATTTTATTTTAATAAATTAGCAAGAATTTCTAAAAATTTGTTTTTGCTTTGTCATTATCGGGTATTGTGTGTAGATGAATGAGGAAAAAACATAATTTAATCAATTTTATAATAAGGCTGTAACAAAATGTGGAAAAAGTCAAGGTGTCTGAATACTTTCAGAATGCACTGTATTATCACTTGTGAATGATGCCCAGCTTGTGAGCAGTAAGGCAAGAAACAGCGCATGCCTTGTATTTTTGAGTTTTTTAAATCGTAGTCGCACACCTCATGTAGCCTAGCCCATAGGCCTATATGTTTTGATAAGGTTTGTATCACAAATAAAGTGGCCAAATAACTTCTTTAAAATTAAGCACATTAATCTGTTTTACAACCTGTGTAGAGCCTAACTGGCATACATAGGCGGCGCGTGAGTTAGTTTTCCCGCTAGTTGATTGCATTTAGGAATATTCACATTTATAGCCTACTGCTGTGTGCGCATTGCTGCGCTTATAATGTGAAGAAATAGCCTAATAGTTTATCAAAATTTAAGCTAAATGTTCTGATCTGTTGCATCAGCCTCATTACTTTTAAAATGTTTTTTGATGCAAGTGATTGTATTAATTTGGGATCTATCGCATCCCACAACTGTCCCAGACTATGTTTGGAATATTTATTCTAATAGTTGACCAATATAATAGGTGTTGGGGAAATTCTACACAGGGACACTTGTAGGTCAACTTTTGTATGGGGAATAGTAGATTGACATAGTCTAGTGCTTTTGCTGTTCATTAGGCCTACTCATCTTGTTGGCTGATGAAAAGTAAATGTGGACGCAGTTGCGTCCCCGACGTGTCTGTCTTCTTATTTTAGTAATTTAGCCTACTTCGGAGCTGAGATGCCTGTCGGAAAGACCCGATCACGTGACTGGCATTGGCTAATAAGAATGGAGATATCTGAGAGAGCCATGTGAGTGAGTGATGTTTTGGAGCACGGCGATTGGCAGCCGGGAGAAAGGAATTATTATTATATTCAGCCCAAGGGCACAACGGCCACTGGCCACAAAAAGCATGGCATTTTTTAGGGGGCATTACGGCCACACAAGGGGGATGCAGCCGGAAAATTTCAGGCATTATCAAGTGCTTGTCAAATTGTGAATTAGAGACTGATGAAGTGTGTGCAGCCTGCGCAAGAAACCTTTCATGAGACTTTTTTCAAATCATCATTAGAGTCGCATCATGCAGCCTTAGGATGTATCAAAAATCAAAACATATAGCCCAACGTTTGTATCACAACTAAAGTTGCATAAATAACTCTAAATGAAGCATCTAGGAGGACCTTTGTTAACCGCTCAACACAGAATAGCCGCATGTGCGCACTCCCTCAGAAATCATTTGGAGAAAATATCCTTTCTATTTCATTCAGCTATGTTCAATTGTATTCTTCATACTGTACAATAATATAAAATAATGCCACGGAATTCTAAGCAAATGTCACGGAATCAGCCGAGGCTGCCCCTCCTCCTTGCTCGGGCAGGCTTCGGCGTTCGTCGTCCCCGGAGTACTAGCTGCCACCGATCTATGTTTCGGTGTTTGTCTAGTTTGTCCTGATTGTTTTCACCTGTTTCCCATTATGTTATATTGTATTCCCTTTATAACCCCCTGTCTCTCATTGGTTAATGTGTGTGATTGTTTTACGTCAGGTCGGCAGTGCTGGTAGTATGCGTTTATTGTTCCTTTCGTTCGTTTCCCGCATACACGTCACCGTGACAGAATCACACACCACTCATGGAGTCAGCAGGAGCGGCGGTGCCAACTGGATCAATGGAGGAACGTGTCGAACACCAAGCGGCCATGATCCAGGCTCTCGGCACCGCCATGGAACAAGTGGTGAGCACTATTGGGCGATAGGAAAGAGAGGGTCTGCCTACGCCTTCTCCAACGATACCACCACCATCGGCGATGCCCATCGCTTCACCTCCGGGGTCCAGTGGGATTCGGCTCTCGCTCCCGAGGGCTTATGATGGCACAGCGGCCGGGTGTCAGGGTTTCCTGCTCCAGGTTGAACTCTACCTAGCAACCATCCACCCGGTGCCCTCGGGATACGAGAGTGTGTCCGCCCTCATCTCCTGTCTGTCCGGCAAGGCGCTGGAGTGGGCCAATGCCGAGTGGGGGGGAATAGACGCCGCTACTGTCAACTATGCGGAGTTCACCCGCCGCTTCAGGGCAGTATTCGATCATCCACCAGAGGGTAAAGCGGCGGGTGAGCGTCTATTCCACCTTAGACAGGGGAGGAGGAGCGCACAGGAGTTCGCGCTGGACTTCCGGACGCTGGCTGCCAACGCGGGATGGAATGAGAGGGCCCTCATCGACCACTACAGATGCAGCCTGAGGGAGGACGTGCGTCGGGAATTGGCCTGCAGGGACACCAACCTCAGCTTCGACCAACTGGTGGACATGTCCATTCGCCTGGATACCCTGTTGGCTACCCGCGGACGTCCGGATTCAGGGCCGTCCATTCCATCCCCCAGCACTTCCGAGCCGACCCCTATGGAGCTCGGAGGTGCTGGTGCTAGGGAGACCAGGAGAGAGACCAGGAGGGAGGCCGTCCCCTGCACCAACTGTGGCCGCAGAGGACACACTGCTGGTCGGTGCTGGGGAGGGTCTCCTAGGAATCGAGGCGGTAGGCAGCGCATTGATGAGTCATTCCAGGTGAGTAGGTACCCAACTCACCCAGAGCTCTCTGTTGCGCATATGTGTATTAAAGTTGTGTTTCCCAAGGTTTCTCCTCACTCCCAGCATAAGGCGCTAGTAGATTCAGGCGCAGCTGGGAATTTTATCGATCGCCAATTCACCTATAAGTTAGGGATTCCTATTGTACCTGTTGATGTGCCCTTCCCCATCCATGCCCTAGATAGCCGCCCTTTGGGGTCAGGATTGATTAGGGAAGTCACAGCGCCGCTCAGGATGAAAACGCAGGAGGGTCATGAGGAGGTACTACGTTTGTATTTGATTGATTCTCCTGCGTTTCCCGTGGTGTTGGGGCTTCCCTGGTTAACATCTCATGACCCCAACATTTCATGGCAACAGAGGGCTCTCAAGGGATGGTCTGATCAGTGTTTCGGGCGGTGTGTAGATGTTTCCGTAGGGGCAACGACGGTGGAAAGCCCGAACCAAGTTCCCACCATGCACATTCCACCTGAGTATGCCGATTTGGCACTCGCCTTCTGTAAAAAGAAGGCGACTCAATTACCACCTCATCGACAGGGGGATTGTGCGATAGACCTCCAAGTAGGCGCTGCGCTTCCGCGTAGTCATGTGTATCCTCTGTCTCAGGAGGAGACGGCGGCTATGGAGACATACGTCACCGAATCTCTGAGACAGGGATACATACGGCCGTCCACTTCCCCTGCGTCCTCAAGTTTATTTTTTGTGAAGAAGAAGGATGGGTGTTTACGCCCGTGTATTGATTACCGTGGTCTCAATCAGATCACCATCAAATATTCTTCACAAAATTGGATCTCAGGAGCGCGTACATCCTGGTGCGCATTAGGGAGGGCGCATTAGGGAGGGAGATGAGTGGAAGACAGCATTCAGTACCACCTCGGGTCACTATGAGTACCTCGTCATGCCATACGGTTTAATGAATGCTCCTTCAGTCTTCCAATCATTTGTGGACGAGATTTTCCGGGACTTGCATGGACAGGGTGTAGTGGTGTATATTGATGACATTCTAATATACTCCGCTACACGAGCCGAGCATGTGTCCCTGGTGCGTCGAGTGCTTGGTAGACTGTTAGATCATGACCTGTATGCGAAGGCGGAGAAATGTCTGGTCTTCCAGGAGTCCATCTCCTTCCTGGGACATCGGTTGTCCGCGTCAGGGGTGGAGATGGAGATTGACCGTGTTTCTGCCGTGCGTAATTGGCAGACTCCCACCACGGTGAAGGAAGTGCAGCGGTTCTTGGGTTTTGCCAATTACTACCGGAGGTTTATCCGGGGCTTTGGACAGGTAGCAGCTCCCATTACCTCCCTGCTAAAGGGGGGTCCGGTGCGTCTGCAGTGGTCGGCTGAGGCGGACAGGGCGTTTAGACATCTGAAGGACCTGTTTACCTCGGCTCCGGTGCTGGCACATCCGGATCCCTCTTTGGCGTTCCAAGTTGAAGTGGATGCGTCCGAGGCTGGGATCGGCGCTGTGCTGTCTCAGCGCTCGGGTACGCCACCAAAACCCCGCCCCTGTGCTTTCTATTCTAAGAAGCTCAGTCCGGCGGAGCGCAATTATGACGTGGGGGACAGGGAGCTGTTGGCTGTGGTTCAGGCCCTGAAGGTGTGGAGGAATTGGCTTGAGGGGGCTAAACACCCTTTTCTCATTCTGACTGACCATCGTAACCTGGAGTACATCCGGGCAGCGAGGAGGCTGAACCCTCGCCAGGCAAGGTGGTCTATGTTTCTCTCCCGATTTGTATTTAAGCTAACCTATAGACCAGGGTCACAGAACGCTAAGGCAGACGCCCTGTCCCGACTATATGACACAGAGGAGAGGTCCATTGAGCCCACTCCCATACTCCCGGAGTCTTGTCTGGTGGCACCGGTGGTGTGGGAGGTTGATGCGGACATCGAGCGGGCGTTACGTACCGATCCTACTCCCCCACAGTGTCCAGAGGGTCGGAGGTACGTGCCGCTCGAGGTTCGCGATCAATTGATATATTGGGCTCACATGTTACCCTCCTCTGGTCATCCTGGTATTGGTCGGACAGTGCACTGCCTTAGTGGGAAGTACTGGTGGCCCACTTTAGCTAAGGACGTGAGGGTTTATGTTTCCTCCTGCTCGGTGTGCGCCCAGTGTATGGTGCCTAGACACCTGCCCAGAGGGAAGTTACAACCCCTACCCGTTCCACAATGGCCGTGGTCTCACCTATCGGTGGATTTTGTCACGGACCTTCCCCCCTCCCAGGGGAACACGACGATCTTGGTCGCTGTGGATTGGTTTTCGAAGGCCTGCCGTCTCATTCCTATGCCAGGTCTCCCTACTGCCCTACAAACTGCTGACGCCCTGTTCACACACGTTTTCCGGCACTACGGGGTGCCTGAGGATATAGTGTCTGATCGGGGTCCCCAGTTCACCTCTAGAGTCTGGAGGGCGTTTATGGAACGTCTGGGGGTCTCGATTAGCCTTACCTCAGGTTTTCACCCCGAGAGTAACGGGCAGGTGGAGAGAGTGAACCAGGATGTGGGTAGGTTTCTGAGGTCCTATTGCCAGGACCGGCAGGAGGAGTGGTCAGGATCTATTCCCTGGGCAGAGATAGCCCAAAACTCACTCCGCCACTCCTCCACTAACCTTATGCCTTTCCAGTGTGTGCTAGGTTATCAGCCAGTCCTGGCACCTTGGCATCAGAGCCAGATCGAAGCCCCTGCGGTGGACGAGTGGTTTCGGCGCTCGGAAGAAACCTGGAACGCTGCGCATGTCCATCTGCAGCGGGCTATCAGGCGGAAAAAGGCGAGCGC
The DNA here is from genome assembly GCF_964263955.1 of Coregonus lavaretus. Taxonomy (NCBI): domain Eukaryota; kingdom Metazoa; phylum Chordata; class Actinopteri; order Salmoniformes; family Salmonidae; genus Coregonus; species Coregonus lavaretus. The sequence continues at coordinate 31,179,473 of NC_140002.1, forward strand.
CGATCGCCACCGCAGTGAGGCTCCGGTGTATGCACCGGGAGATCGGGTCTGGCTCTCGACCCGAAACCTGCCCCTTCGCCTGCCCTGCCGGAAGCTGGGTCGGCGGTTTGTGGGGCCATTTAAAGTCCTGAGGAGATTGAACGAGGTATGCTATAGGTTACAACTGCCCATTAATTACCGCATTAACCCCTCGTTCCATGTGTCTCTCCTCAGGCCGGTGGTGGCTGATCCACTCCAGGAGAGTGAGATACGAGAGGCTCCTCCGCCCCCGTTGGACATCGAGGGGGCTCCGGTGTACTCAGTCCGTTCCATCTTGGATTCGAGGCGTCGGATGGGGGGCCTGCAGTACCTCGTGGAGTGGGAGGGGTACGGTCCGGAGGAACGGTGTTGGGTCCCTAGGAGGGACATCCTAGATCCCTCCATGTTGAGGGACTTCCACCGGAGTCATCAGACTCGCCCTGCTCCGCGTCCTCTTGGCCGTCCCCGAGGCCGGGGTCGGCGCACGGCTGGAGCCGCGCGTTAAGGGGGGGGGGGGTAAAGTCACGGAATCAGCCAAGGCTGCCCCTCCTCCTTGCTCGGGCAGGCTTCGGCGTTCGTCGTCCCCGGAGTACTAGCTGCCACCGATCTATGTTTCGGTGTTTGTCTAGTTTGTCCTGATTGTTTTCACCTGTTTCCCATTATGTTATATTGTATTCCCTTTATAACCCCCTGTCTCTCATTGGTTATTGTGTGTGATTGTTTTACGTCAGGTCGGCAGTGCTGGTAGTATGCGTTTATTGTTCCTCCCTGTTTGGAGTTTTGTTTTGTACTTTCTTTACTGTGTTGAGTAAAGTACGTTCTGCCAGTAGTTCGGTGTCCTGCGCTTGACTTCGTTTCCCGCATACACGTCACCGTGACAGCAAATCTTGTCTGCTAAATGAACTAGTGTAGCCCACAGCCATATGGCAAAGCCAGATCAGGGCCTAACATAAGGACAACTCAGAGTATGCTATTCTGTTCTTCTGAAATAGACTACATTTTAATCATGTTTCTTTAGACCTGTCTAAAGTAAGTAATGGATTTATTGTGATGGTGTATGCTATATCAAATTGATTTATTAGACTTAAATGTAGATGTTCCAAAGGTCTGCATCAGTGGCTTGTAGGCTATGCATGGAAGCCAGGAGATGCCAGGAAATTATCTTGAGACCGGCAGTTATTTGCTTGACAATCACTGGCTGACAAGATTTCATGACTGCGACAGCCCTACTGGTGGCCAGTGGTGGACAGGGCCATAGAGGAATATAGACAGGTTCTAATAAACGCTCCCCAGCTGCATGCTCTCCCGCTCTCCACGCGCTATTGGGAGTGGCGTCAAAGTTGCACTCTTTCCATTTGGCTAAACCAGATGTTGAGACTGGGTTACGCTATCCAATTTCGCCGGTCTCCCCCTCCTTACACAGGTGTGGTGAAGACGGTGATGTCATCGCCAGAGAAAGAAGCAGATCTGAAGTCAGAGATTGCGCAATTACTGGCAAAGGAGGCGGTCACAGTGGTTCCTCCGGAACAGAAAAACAAGGGGTTTTACTTTCCTGGTTCCAAAAAAGACAGGAGGCATGAGGCCCATCTTGGACCTGCGTACGCTGAACGAGAGTGTGGCCAAATGACCCTTTTGCATGCTCACAACAAAGCATCTGATGGAATGTATCCACCCAAACGACTTTTGCACAAGTATAGACCTGAAGAATGCATACTTTCATGTACCGATGACACAGGAAGTTTCTCAGTTTCGGGATAGCATACGAATACACCATTCGGTTACTTTATATATTAATCATTTAGCAGACGCTGTTATCCAGAGCAATTAGGGTTAAGTGCCTTGCTCAACAGCATATCGACAGATTTCTCACCTAGTCGGCTCAGGATTCGAACCAGCGACCTTTCGGTTACTGGCCAAACGTTCTTAACCACTAGGCTACCTGCCGACTCTGCCGGTTACTCTCTGGCCCCTCTGACTTTTTCCAAATGTGTGAAGGCGGCTATAGGCTATAGAGCCATTGCGTCGTCAAGGAGTCAGAGTCCTGGCTTATTTAGACAACCTGTTTGTTCTCCCCCCGTCAGTGGACCTGGCAATCACAGACACGATGAGACTCACGAGTCTAGGTTTCGCAGTGAATTGGGAAAAGAGTGCGCCATGGCCAACTCAGCGGATTGTCTACTAGGGGCTCCAGCTAGACACAACAGAATCTCGGACCCCAAAAGAGAGGCCCTCCTCTCAGCTCTCATGCAGATCCATCCAAGGCGCACGGTAACGGCACTTTCAGTGATGTCCCTGTTGGGAATCCTGTCGTCAGCCCACACTGTAGTCCCGTTGGGGCAGGCTACAACTATGGTTTGCCCGGCTGCGCCTCGACCCTGTGCATCACTGTCACCGGCTATTAGCCATTTGCAACAGCCTCAGAGCGGAACTGAACCATTGGAGAGACCCGTGTATGCTCACACACGGTGTCCTTATGGGGAGAGTCTCCTCTCACATGGCAGATGTTGCTCTGACTGGATGGGGGGGCGTGACAGACTCAAGCAGTGGGGAATGTGTGGTCTCCGTTGGAGAGCCGCCACATCAATCTCCTAGAGCTAGAGACGGCGCTGTTAGTTCTAACACATTTCGCTCACAGGCTTCAGGGCCGCGATGTGTTGGTCTGGTCAGACAACCGAACATCAGTGTCATACATCAATCGCTAAGGAAGGGTCAGGTCTCCTGCGCTCCACCAGCTGGCAGAGATACTATGGTTGTGGGCGCACGGGCGCCTTCGCTCAGTGACAGCCCATCATATCCCGGGCTGCCTCAATGAGGGAGCAGATCTCATGTCTCGACATCATTCTGCTGATATGGGAATGATTCAGGAGAACCGACATAGACCTGTTCTCGTTGCGAGCCAATGCGCATTGCCGTCTTTGGTTTTCTCACAGAGCTAAGGACAACCCTACATTAGGGACAGACGCTTTTGCGCACAGTTCATGACTGAGACCGGCAACCCAAACTATAGTTCCACAGTGGGATTTGACATTGGTGCTCGATACGCTCTGTGCGCCGCCATTCGAGCCATTGCAACCCATCTCTCTCGCCATCAATGGCGACTTGAGCAGAGCAGTGTTATGTCCAAATCTGGCTTTTTTGCCTAAAATTGTCAAGAGCTCCTACAGATTAGACTTTGGAGCTGTGGGCTTTCTCTCCGCTTCCTCACAGGGAAGAGAGAGAGGAACGGCTGTATCGCCTGTGTCCCATTTTACATCTAGCTAAGGATTATTATGCTTCAATGAGCAGTATTTGAGTATTTGACTTGAAGTTTGAAGTTTGACTATGGGCATGTCACCTAGCATTTTTGGCTGAAGGTGCGTGCATAATACATTTTCTCAGGCGATGCTGTCTTGGCAGCAGGGTAAACTAATGGGAGCGAAGCCCCTTTATGGGGTTCCGCTCTACTCATATAACTGGATTTACAATTCCCAGTAACCTTTGTTATGATTTGTAATCAATGTATCAGCCTGTCTTGTTTGAGCAGTGAAGAGAACAGTGTTGTGGCTAAATATTGTTACGCATACATTTTTTTTGTAGGATTATTTTTGCTCCTAAAATAAAAGTATTGGTTGCACACCAAAATGTTTAGCCGCATGGTCACACTTTAGAGCCCTGCCTCCAACTGAGACAAAACACTGCCATAACCTCATTACACACTATCCATACTGCTCACCACCTACAGTAAGACTGCTCTCTATCCATCCATACTGCTCACCACCTACAGTAAGACTGCTCTCTATCCATCCATACTGCTCACCACCTACAGTAAGACTTCTCTCTATCCATCTTTCCCACATAAAAAGACGGCATTCAAATCACACTGCTTTGAGCTTGGAGTTGTGTGCTGTCCCAGATGTAGTCTGTCTTTGTTTATAATTGTATATTTTAAATGGTTAGTAATAGCCTTTAATTCTTACATACTGTACGTAAAAATATTATGTGAGTAATACTGTAAACATAGCTTTCACTGACTGTAAAAGGATCTCAAGAAAAAAAATTGTATAGCAAGAGAAATAGACAAGAAGCGTCAGGAAAATGTAAATGTTTTACTCTACTCAAGTAGACCAATTATGATAATGGGCACTGACAAGTATCAGGGGTTGTAATTGTTCTTTTAAAGAAATTAGACATTTTCTCTGCTTTCTGCATAATCATGTTGACCTTTCACCCTCCACGCTGAGCCAGGGAATTGTGCTCATGTGAAGAAATGTAAATGAGACTAGTGTGTTGAGCCAAGAAGGCTTATTTTCCAATCAAAATCTCCACCATTGAAATTATGTTTTGAACGTTCCTCGTTCGTTCATTCACCATGTCTAGTTTTCAAAGATCTAATACAGTGTATAGAAGCATTTATGTTTTTCTCTCTGACAAAAATTGGTTCAATTGAGTATCATGCGTCAGACAGAGATTATTTGAGATTTTCAGACTTCCATCTTTACAGCATCATCTTACAGGAAGTCAGATATTGCACTTGAATAGAGTCTCTGTCAAGTCAGAGTAGTTCAAATGATAGACATCAAGTGTTGAGGACTTGATGTGAATAAAGGTTTCAACCCTGTCCCTGTCCCTGAGCTCTGTAACTGGGACTCATTTCCACACAAATATGTATCAAATGTTTTAAAGAACTACAATCAGGGGTTGGAACTGTAATTATTTTACAATTGTTTCATTCTGAACAGAACCGTTTTTTCCCCCTGTCCGTTCCACTGTTCCGACCATTAAATTAATTAACCAATCGGTGTGGATAGAGCAGCTTGCTATAGAGCGGGTAAGCGATTTAATCTGTATAGGAAAGTCGTTAAGAGCAAATTGTATTTTGCTGTAGCAGCATGGTTTAATCATAATGACACACACACTGTGCTGTCAGTCATCTTGTTATGACATGCATTATCTAAATTAAGCCCACAGAATTATACCTACGGAGGAGCGGCTTCTAACTTTGAAAGTCTTTGAACTTCTGAGTTGTATAGTATCCTTAACTAGCTTTGAAAAGGTTAATCCATTCTTCTCTAATTTAACATCTTTCCCTAATTTCTGAATCACGCTTGTAACGTTGTCAATAGGCTATAGTAACCTATGCTTCATAGGGGGAGGGGCAGGTAGCCTACACACACGCACACCCACTGGCAAAGATTTCCAGCTGGCAGGCAGACTCTGGAATACGTTTCTGAGTGACAGAGTGATGGCTTTGCAAATTGCACTTTGCTGCAATTTTTGTGGGACTGAAAAAAAATGCCCGGAATGTAAAATAACGTTATTAACTGGTTCTCGTGCTTTTAAAATAACGGTTCTGTTCCGGAACAGTATAGATCACTTTCGATTCCAGTTTGGATTTTGTTCCTCTAATAATCTTGTTATTTTCCGGTTTTCAGTTCTGTTCCCTGAACCGGTTCCAACCCTTGACTACTATGGATCATCTTTGCTTTCATCCCAGTTATACAGTGCCTTGTGACAATATGCCCTGAATATTTCTGAATATTTAATGTGTTTTTTATTATGGCCTGGTAGTGTATAATTGACAGTTAAAAAATTCCCTTGATGGCCGCCCTGCCTGCTGACTTCTGTGATATGTGCCATCTGTTTACAATGTCGACTAAAAACCTTGAACCAACATTTACTCACTTTGTTGTTCGCCCCACAGAGTGACACTATCTTCATCTTACACACAGCAGACAGGCTATGCCAATATCCAAAATGTTTCTTCTTTTAGCATTGTAATGCCATGACATTTCCCTATCACATTGAAATGAAGGTCAAAGTGTATTGAATTACAGTTCATCCCCTGTTTATATTTTCTGTCAGAATTTTTGCTAATTTCTTTTTCATCTCTTCAGTATTTTAACTTGTCAACGTTCAGAACACGTTTAACATTGAGAAGTACACAATAACGTCTGAATCCCAAAACTTCCAAATCAGCTTAGAGGCAGGAGATGGATACACAATAAAACTCATGAGGGAATCATTTCTAAATCCTCCCAAATCCTTTTTCTTCATAAGCAGCTGGTAACATGTTTAAAATATCAGGCATTACCCAGCTTACTCTATTCAATATCAAGTCTCAGGCAAGCTGGAGAAAAAACACCTCATATTTCAGCATTTGCTTTTTAATTTCCTCTGTGCTGCTATCAGACATAGTCTGGAGTCTTTTTTCTCTCTTAATATGCTATGGGACGGAAGATAAAAGTGTTGTGTTATTCAGTGTGACCTGATGGTGCTTTTACAATGTCCTTTTATCCAGGGGTCAGCTCCTGGGTTTTATCTTATCTGACTGTCATTCACACTGTGCTGCGATATGGCCAGACGCATGAAAATCCTTGATGAGTCTCCCAACCTTAGGAAATATCAGACATGTGCATACACAGCTCTTCCTGCTCCTAACTGCTCCTCCAGTCGCCACCTGAGTGGGCGATGATGATGTGGCCGTGCTCAGTGCTTCACAGCCGCCTGTCTTATAAAAGGCCATGTCTGGTTGGACAGCCTGCTACAGTGTTCTGCTGTGTGAAGGTCACTTAGGTAGAGGAGAAGAGCTAGAGGAGAGGAGAGTTGATGGCTGAGTCGCTGGCTGTGCTTGGAATTCTTATGTGCTTTAGCTATCTAGTCTATGGTAGCACTTCAGCTCACAGCTCTATATATCTATGCATATAGTAGACCCACTCACTGTGCCTACGGGCAGCATTCTATCCTGTTTAAAGTATTCATGAACATTCATAACATGTTTGCTCCATTTGACATGAATCAAAATGTCACTTTCACATGAAAAGTAATATGCTGAAGTTGTGATGACTGGCTGTTAGTGGAGGTGCTGTGAGGTGTGTTAGTCTACAGGTGTCTTTAGACTGGGCTGTCAAAGTGAGACAGGGCGTTTTCTTCCCCTGCTCTGTGGTGCACTGCACAGACCGCATCTACATTAGCATAATATACACTGATTGCTTCAGCATCAGTAATAATATTCATAATTTTATTGAATCAGCGATTTTATCCCCAGCTCTAAGAGGAATGGATAGACGAACACGTGCTGCTGCCTCTGCCCATTTAGCCAAGCCAACTGTAGCGTGCTGGCTCTCGTACTGGGATGAAGGAGAAGAAAAAAGCCTTCCCCAACTGCACCATTTTCTCTGTCTATTACTTACAACCTACCACATAATGAGCTACTGCCACCACACATTTCCACCATCGCTGATACGAATATACGTTTTCCTGCCAGATAATGGAAATATGCAAATGTCTGATTTATTTTGTCCATCCATGCTTTCTTTCATTACCTTATTCTAGGGTTGTATATTACTATGAATAAATAATCCAGTGGTAGCACATAATTATTCATTGTGGTTATTAAATAACATTCATATTTCGATAAGGCTATTACCCATAAAGGGGAGCTACTCTCGTCTCGCAGCATAATCCCCATTTCACGCCTGCATTTCTTCCTCATCTATATTTATAGCTTTTGACCTTGAGTTGACATAATGGACGATGTATTGATCTCCTGAAAAGGAAACATGTCCTGGGTTATCACTGTGTCACTCGCCAACTCCATTTAGACCGTTTAAATTAGGCCTGCTCATCAGCCTTAGAGGACTGTGAGATCCATTTTGACCTATAAGTTGGAGGGGTAATATCATTGACATGATGTACTTCACAATTTGAATTTTAAATCATATTAATTCAGTCATTACACACTGTGAAAGCTGAGACATTGGGAGCTGAAATGAAATCCTATTCAATTAAAATGTCCCTCCAAAGCTTCTTGGCACATTGCAAATAGTATTTCTGCTAAACTCTGTCACTCCCATCATAAGAATCCCAGACTAGAATTACTAGTTGGCTGTCCTTGAAGCTATAAGCAATTTTTTCATTTGGCTTGCCTGCTGTACCATTTAGTTGACCCATGAAATGTGATATTGACAGGGCTGGCCTTTTGGGAGGTTTTTTCTCATGGGCTCAGAGACTATTGTGGTTGTTTTTATGACGTAATGATACCATTCAAGTGGACAGAAATCACTCACATAAAATGTTCATAACCTCCACTGGTTGGTTAAGAAAAAGTATAGAACAGAACCTGCAGATAATGCCCTCAAAAAGTTTTGTTTTGAAATTGGCTATGTCACAATGTGATATATAGAGCTTTCTATTTTGACTTTACAGTAACTGTGATTTTGACTTTACAGTAACTGTGATTTTGACTTTACAGTAACTGTGATTTTGACTTTACAGTAACTGTGATTTTGACTTTACAGTAACTGTGAAATTATTTGATTAAGTTCACTGTTCTCTGCAAACCACAAAGCCACCTTTCACCATTCTACAGTATGTGACTGATCCCCTCTCTCTCCTCTCCAGGTTTCTCTATCCTCCAGGCCATCATGGAGTCAGCGGTGGCCAATAACTGGCAGGTTACAGCCCGGTCGGTAGGCAGCATAGTGGACCCTACAGAGTACAAACGCATCATAGAGGAGATGGACCGTAGGCAGGAGAAACGCTTCCTCATTGACTGTGAAGTGGGAAGAATCAATGCCATACTGGACCAGGTACAGTACAGGGGGTTTTAACATGAATACACTGCTGCAGTAGCTGAGGGGGTTTGCTGAACTACACTTGGATGATGAGTTACCTTACCTGAAACATGAAGACTGTTGGAAGCTATCAGAGCTAATTGCATTGCAACCCGAGTTTGGATGTATTGGTGCTTGTGACATGGCTCAACTGAATGAATAAACAACCAAGGTTTGGTACCGTATTTAGACTCTTATACCTATGGAAAAAATGATCACACACACACAGTTTATGAGCTTTAGATCTTAGGTGGCGACACCACTCATTTAGTTGTCCTTTATGTGTGTGCATGAATTTAAGCTTGATAATCTTGATTCTACAAAAGATGATTAAAAGTTTGGCTGTGCACTTCTTGTTTGTTTTCAAATACAAAGAGGACTTTATTCAAGAGAGTCTGATTCACCGACGTAGCTCTCTGGCTTTGTTCCATCCTTTCAAAGAAGCCTTTTAGGAGCCTCAGTCTGCCATTCAGTATGCCTCCATTCCATCAATACCTCTGAAAGTCCCATCTCCATTAGTAGGGACCTATCCTGGCACCTCCAGCTTTGTACTTCTTATTCCTTTTCCATTATTACCCTCTAAGACATTTAACAGGGCTTTTCCATTACCCTCTAAGACATTTAACAGGGCTTTTCCATTACCCTCTAAGACATTTAACAGGGCTTTTCCATTATTACCCTCTAAGACATTTAACAGGGCTTTTCCATTATTACCCTCTAAGACATTTAACAGGGCTTTTCCATTACCCTCTAAGACATTTAACAGGGCAGTAAGGCTAAACCCCTTACTTAGAGCCTCGTAATAACCTCACACACCACAAACAGAGGGAACATTCTCTCTTTAAGGGGGTTATGGTGCAACATAACCAAAACACAGGAAAAACTAAATTAAAGCTTGTTGTTGGTTCTTGTTTGAGGTCGACTCTTAGTCTACATTTTCACTTAGGAATAACAGCTACTATTAACAATGGTTCCCCGTTTCCTAGGTGATCAGCCACTGAATTGGCCATTAGTGTTGATTTTTATGTATTTGTTTATGTCTGCTGTGCACAAGCTTGGAATGGGTTCACTAATGCTATTGTCAAGGATTTATTTTAATCCCAGTTGTTTTATTTTTTTGCTTGCTACACTCAGGATGACATTTAATGCTGATATACAGAGTTTGATTAATTAGCGATGTAATACCCAACTGATAGATTATAACTAAATGCTTTAGGTTTTTTCATAAAACATGTTTCCTATGAGTTTTTTTCTAACATAATTGATATGTTTGAAATATCCCCTGAGCAGTGACATAGGTCAATGGCCTTTTTTCAAATGTTCTATCTGTCAATTGAAATTGAAGTAATGCCACAATTTGTCATTTTTAGTCAGTGGTGTTGCAGGGTTTTCTCTGAAAATGTAACAGAGCTCTAATGAGATGGAGGGCCAGGGGCAGACGGCTCAAAGGAATGGGATTGACTGACTGACTCCCAGGACCTTCAATCCACACAGGACTTACACTCTTCATAATTACACTGTTTGTTTCACCCATGCTAGGTTTCCTCTATGTTTTACACAAAACCTACAGGGTTCATATGATGGTGGGTGGGTGTGTGTGTGTGTGGGCCTCATATTCATCATTAATCATGTCTGAACGCTGACCTTCTTGCCCTCTGCTGAGGTGTGTGTGTGCGTACAGGCCTCTGCCTCTCATATAATGATCCTTCATTATGATTGTGCTAAAGAGTTTTACTGTGACCTTTCAGACATATTTGCCACTTGACCTTGAAGGATGTACAGTGGGGAAAAAAAGTATTTAGTCAGCCACCAATTGTGCAAGTTCTCCCACTTAAAAAGATGAGAGAGGCCTGTAATTTTCATCATAGGTACATGTCAACTATGACAGACAAAATGAGATTTTTTTTCTCCAGAAAATCACATTGTAGGATTTTTAATGAATTTATTTGCAAATTATAGTGGAAAATAAGTATTTGGTCAATAACAAAAGTTTCTCAATACTTTGTTATATACCCTTTGTTGGCAATGACACAGGTCAAACGTTTTCTGTAAGTCTTCACAAGGTTTTCACACACTGTTGCTGGTATTTTTGCCCATTCCGCCATGCAGATCTCCTCTAGAGCAGTGATGTTTTGAGGCTGTCGCTGGGCAACACGGACTTTCAACTCCCTCCAAAGATTTTCTATGGGGTTGATATCTGGAGACTGGCTAGGCCATTCCAGGACCTTGAAATGCTTCTTACGAAGCCACTCCTTCGTTGCCCGGGCAGTGTGTTTGGGATCATTGTCATGCTGAAAGACCCAGCCACGTTTCATCTTCAATGCCCTTGCTGATGGAAGGAGGTTTTCACAAAAAATCTCACGATACATGGCCCCATTCATTATTTCCTTTACACGGATCAGTCGTCCTGGTCCCTTTGCAGAAAAACAGCCCCAAAGCATGATGTTTCCACCCCCATGCTTCACAGTAGGTATGGTGTTCTTTGGATGCAACTCAGCATTCTTTGTCCTCCAAACACGACGAGTTGAGTTTTTACCAAAAAGTTCTATTTTGGTTTCATCTGACCATATGACATTCTCCCAATCCTCTTCTGGATCATCCAAATGCACTCTAGCAAACTTCAGACGGGCCTGGACATGTACTGGCTTAAGCAGGGGGACACGTTTGGCACTGCAGGATTTGAGTCCCTGGCGGCGTAGTGTGTTACTGATGGTAGGCTTTGTTACTTTGGTCCCAGCTCTCTGCAGGTCATTCACTAGGTCCCCCCGTGTGGTTCTGGGATTTTTGCTCACTGTTCTTGTGATCATTTTGACCCCACGGGGTGAGATCTTGCGTGGAGCCCCAGATCGAGGGAGATTATCAGTGGTCTTGTATGTCTTCCATTTCCTAATAATTGCTCCCACAGTTGATTTCTTCAAACCAAGCTGCTTACCTATTGCAGATTCAGTCTTCCCAGCCTGGTGCAGGTCTACAATTTTGTTTCTGGTGTCTTTTGACAGCTCTTTGGTCTTGGCCATAGTGGAGTTTGGAGTGTGACTGTTTGAGGTTGTGGACAGGTGTCTTTTATACTAATAACAAGTTCAAACAGGTGCCATTAATACAGGTAACAAGTGGAGGACAGAGGAGCCTCTTAAATAAGAAGTTACTGGTCTGTGAGAGCCAGAAATCTTGCTTGTTTGTAGGTGACCAAATACTTATTTTCCACCATAATTTGCAAATAAATTCATTAAAAATCCTACAATGTGATTTTCTGGATTTTTCTTTCTCAATTTGTCTGTCATAGTTGACGTGTACCTATGATGAAAATTACAGGCCTCTCTCATCTTTTTAAGTGGGAGAACTTGCACAATTGGTGGCTGACTAAATACTTTTTTTCCCCACTGTATCTGAAAGTGACAGGATATCACTTTCTCATTCAGGTCAGGAGAAATGTATACCTGTCCTGACTGATGTGAGAGGTTGAAATCTGGACATGTATTAGCAGAATTCAGCTTATTAATTCTGAGCTGTCTTATGAATACCAATATTGTAATTCTGTTTAACGTCACACAATTGTAAGTGTAATATCTCTGATTCTGAGTCCTGACTGCCACAGCCCCAGTGTGAATGTTGAAGCCATCGGTGGCTCTGGTGTTTGAGACTGGCAGGACACGTCTGGGTCTCTCAAGGACGATTCATTATGTGGGTCGTCACATCAACACTTTGCTTTAATATCAGCAGCTCCCAGTGTAAGTAGGACACGCGCCATCCAATAATGGCATACAATCAGCCTGCTAAAAATAGCCCTAGCCTCCTAGCCTGAGGGAAGATCTCACACAAAGTCAGGCAGGAGCCTGAACACAACCATAATCACTCAACGATGCACTGGGCTGGATGGGATAAAGAGAAGCCACCAGAAACCAGCAGCCATTTTGAACTGTATTCCTCTATGTGTTGATTGGTGGGGTCTGGGAGTTTGCCCTGCCCTGCAGGCTCTCTCACCATATTAAAGGTATCAACCTGCTAATCCCCTCAGTAAAGAATAGGCCCAGGCATGAATGGACCTCACTCTCACAAGCTGCTCATAAATGACTAAGTGACACATGTGTGTAATCCTGGCCACAGGACCAGTTTACCACGAGAGAGAGAGAGAGAGAGAGAGAGAGAGAGAGAGAGAGAGAGAGAGAGAGAGAGAGAGAGAGAGAGAGAGAGAGAGAGAGAGAGAGAGAGAGAGAGAGAGAGAGAGAGAGAGAGAGAGAGAGAGAGAGAGAGAGAGAGAGAGAGAGAGAGAGAGAGAGAGAGAGAGAGAGAGAGAGAGAGAGAGAGAGAGAGAGAGAGAGAGAGAGAGAGAGAGAGAGAGAGAGAGAGAGAGAGAGAGAGAGAGAGAGAGAGAGCGAGAGCTCATGGGAATGGAGCCACGCATGCAGCCTCCCTCTGCTGTGCTGTGTTCTTCTGGGTGGTGGAGTAGGAGAAATTGTATAATGCCCGCTAGTGGACTAGAATTCCACACCCACAGAGAAGAGGAGGAGAAGTGGGAGAGGAGGGTGGATGAGCTGGACTCTGCTGGAGGGGGGAAATGGGAGCTTGTAGAGGGAACCTGACTGTGTGTGATTTACCGTATTGCTAAATGGTTTGTTTTACATAGATATCAATGTCAACGGTATGACGTGATACACTGTCTTTGTAGTAGTACTGTAGTTATAGTATTATTTGTACACATTTGTATGACCTTTTCCTGCTGAATTGTTTTATCCGTTAATTAAGCAAAGAAACATAGAGGTTTAAGTAGATTTGAATCCTAGAGATGCCAGTTCCCATTCTGAAGGAGTTGGATGACAAATGACTCTAATACAGCAACAAAAAGAAAAGGCTCCATCAGTGGGAATGCTTTTAAAGGCAGCCAAATCCTTTGGAAGGCACCGGGGTATAGATGGAGTCCTGCACAGGGCCGCGGCTCCAGTCTGCTTAATTAAAATAGATTCCCCAAGGAGTACTTAGGCTAATGGTCCAGCAGCAGCACAACCCAGTACAGCACAGCACAACCAGGAGGAGAGGAGAAGAGATGAAGATAACTGTGCTTTCTTACACAATGGGCAGGAAAGAGAGAAAGCCCTCTCTCTCCCAGACAGACTGATGGGCTGGTTTCTAACTTTTACTGCAGAGGAATACAGCAACACATTTCAGCTAGGACTTCATCTGAATGTTAATGTTAGTGTGTCTAATCTCATCACCCAGAATCAAATCTTCCTTTGTGCTGGCCATCGGTTTGATGGCTACTCGGTTTGAATGTTAAGGCTGTCATGAAGGACTAGTGTGTTTCAGTCTAGAATCTTAGGTTAATCTTCATAGATTTGTTATTTTTCTTAGTGATGAGGTATTATGCCTTTTGAAGGGTAAGAATGATTTATTATCAATCATCCTGTTTTTAATCACAAAGGGAATTGACTAAATGTCTACAGATGTAGGATCTTCATTTGAGCCTGTTTACTACAGCAGAAAAACCCTGCAGGACCAGGAAATGTGAATTGTTATGTGGATTATAATTCATGGAATTGTGTAGGGGTTGATACATTTTTACATGGAAATTACAAACTTCAGAAGCCTTTTTTAAACCTCAAATACACTACAAGTTTTACATTTCCTGCAACAGGGTGATCAAATTAAGAATGTACATCTGTAGCTGTTTTCTCCTGGCCATGAAATTAATGCGCCACCCTCTGGCTCCGGCTGCAGACACAGCTAACAGCTGACCTATGGTCACACTGTGATGGATTGACTTTCAGCGAGGGAGTGGCTCCCTCCTGTTAGCCTGTCGCTCCACAATCCATAAGATTCATCCTAAATGAATGAGATGCATCACACATTGACCACACGTTGACCACACATCACTAGCTAATATTTGAGGCTGATTTGTGAAGAGGACAATAACTATGAACATTCCTTGATGGCACCCAGGCTGTCTATTGCATTTATTGTTCATAAAAAATGGGGGAACCAATCAATGCAGTCAATACTGGAGCTCCTCTCTCACTCTCCAAGTGTGCAGTTGGATAGGGTCTAGAGTGTTTGACAGTTCTCCTTTTTCACTAGGCCTTTGAAGAGTATTTCCACCCCCCAAAGGGGTTGATGGTGAGCTATCCACCCTGACTAGGGAGGTGGAACCATAGAAATAGAATGGAATGACATTCTATTTGTCTGGAACACACTGGCCTGGTCCACCTAGCCCCTGACCAACCAACCTGCCAAAACCAACAGAGACAGGTTCAGATCAGGAAGTGAACTGATGTGGCTGAGGCATGAGGATGACCCCACAAACGTCCCCATCTGTCTGTTTTAGGTGCAGGCTATAAATATGATCATCCCAGGGGAAGCAGGAAACTGGAGTGCCAGGATCCAAAAAATATTTGTTATGCACACATCACATGCTTTATTATGATTTTTTTGATTTTTTTTATCTTAGTCCACTTTTCTAGAGAACAAGATGTATAAAACAGCACATTATGCATCCACAAGCTATTATGCATACTGTCTTCATATACAGCAATTATGTATCCTAGACTGGAACTGGCCTCCTTTGAATGTTAATGCGTATGAGTCACTGAAATACCTAAACTCGCCCTACTTGCGTGTGTGCTTGCGCATAGGCACACACACACATACACACACACACACACACACACACACACACACACTGAAGAGTGGCTTTTCATTAGAAGGGACTGAAATTGGATTTGCATAGTCATACGTCTCTGCAACAGAGAACCAGCACAGAGGAACACAGATATATTCCAGCTTTCCGCATTTCAGATCACAGCGCAATATTAAGTTACTCATGAATTACTACGAATGAAACAGACTTCAATATTTGAGCCAAAAAGAACATTTCAAATGGCAAATTTTTAGAGGCCCGCATATAAGCGAATGGCCTGTGTTTTACGGTGTGATGCAGTTAGCCCGTTCCTTTCTTTCTGTGACTCTTCAGAAGAGAGTATTAGCTGCTGGCTCCAGGCGCTGCAGCTTCATTAAGTGCTTGCTGTGTTGTCACACTTGGACCACCGTGGCTCCTTCCCTCTCACATGGATGAATCCCAGATAAAGGGCTTTTTGTTCCCTGTTCTTTATTAATTGATCTTTTTGATTATGCATACTTTCTCACGCATGGTGCCTTGCCTGCCTGCCTGCCTGCTGCAGGGAGGGATGATGAGAGGCTGATGGGCAGGTTGGTTTTGCATGTGAGATCAGATCCTCCACTGCAGACAGAGTCCCACTGTCAAGGAGCCTGTTTGGGGGAGCAGGCCTGCAGGCAGGACCTGAGGGAGGGGTTACTGGTGTAGGCGGAAAATGTCAAACACAATGAAATGATTGAGCACCGCCTCCCAGGGTAATGGGATTTAGTGTGGAAAGTGTATGGGGAGGGTAGGGAGAGGGACTGAGCTGTAACCTTGGAGGTTGAGGATGTTCTCTCTCCAGAGACAATTAGGACATATTAAAGGGACTAAGCAGATGATGGTTGAAGGGTAGAGGTGTGAATGAAAGGACTGACTGGATGCTGTCTGAATGGGTAGATGGATGCCATTACAGATGAAGACTTGTGGGGCATTTTGTGAAGATGTCCTTTAATGTGATAAAACAGTTCTGAGGCAGAGAGTCCTAATCCTACACTGTTTCCTTTGTTACATCTAACAATACAGTCCTCAGTGACATTGAGGGAGGTGGAGGAGATGTGAGAATTGAATAAGCGATGCAACGCAACACATTGTATCTCTTTGCCTTGATACTCTTACAATAATAGTAATCCATATTGGGGGTTATTCAAAGGTCAAGTGAAACGTACCGTAAGTTTACCACCAGTTCTTTATTGGAATTCATAGGAATTTTCTAGACTATTTTACAATGTGTAAAATTCTCTCCTACGTAACTGTCAGAACGCTGAGTGTGGATGTGGTGCAGGGAATCAAGCGCAGGAACAAGGGTGTTCGTCAACAGAATTTAGTAATCCAAAATAGAACTCCAAACAGGTGAATAGCCACCCAACCGGGAGGCAAGAACAAATTACGCACACACACACAACAGTGCGTAAAAACAAGAAAAGGCGCACGCAGTGCGGACTCTCGACAACAAACAATACGAGAGAGAAAACCCATCAACAGTAACAGCTGACATAACAATCACACATAACACCTGACCCAACACACGATAACTAAATAGGAAACAAAATCAAACACTAACAAGGGATAGGTGTACAAACAGACAAAACCAAACAAACATGAAACATCGAACGGTGGCAGCTAGTACTCCGGGGACGACGACCGCCGAAGCCTGCCCGAACAAGGAGGAGGAGCAGCCTCGGCCGAAACCGTGACAGTACCCCCCCCTTGACGCGCGGCTCCAGCCGTGCGCCGATCCCGGCCTCGGGGACGACCAGGACGACGCGGAGCAGGGCGCGTAGGGTGACCCCGATGGAACTCGGTCAGCAGGGACAGGTCTAATATGTCCCTCCTCGGCACCCAGCACCGCTCCTCCGGGCCGTACCCCTCCCACTCCACGAGATATTGGAGACCCCCCATCCGGCGTCTCGAATCAAGGATGGACCTCACAGTGTACGCCGGAGCCCCCTCGATGTCCAACGGAGGCGGAGGAGTCTCCTCTATCTCATAGTCCTGGAGTGGACCAGCTACCACCGGCCTGAGGAGAGACACATGGAACGAGGGGTTAATATTCCTGTAATCAATAGGCAGTTCTAACCTGTAACACACCTCGTTCAACCTCCTCAGGACTTTGAATGGCCCCACAAACCGCCGACCCAGCTTCCGGCAGGGCAGGCGGAGGGGCAGGTTTCTGGTCGAGAGCCAGACTCGATCTCCAGGTGCGTATACAGGCCCCTCACTGCGGTGGAGATCGGCGCTCGTCTTATGCCGACGGATGGCCCGCTGCAGATGGACGTGGGCAGCGTTCCATGTCTCCTCCGAGCGCCGCACCCACTCATCCACCGCAGGGGCCTCGATCTGGCTCTCGTGCCAAGGTGCCAGAACCGGCTGGTACCCTAACACACACTGGAAAGGGGTTAGTTGGGTGGAGGAGTGGCGGAGAGAGTTCTGCGCCATCTCGGCCCATGGAACGTATCTCGCCCACTCCTCCGGCCGGCCCTGGCAATAAGACCTCAGAAACCTACCCACATCCTGGTTGACACGTTCAACCTGCCCATTACTCTCCGGGTGGTAACCCGAGGTAAGGCTCACCGAAACCCCCAACCGTTCCATAAAGGCTCTCCACACTCTGGAGGTGAACTGGGGGCCTCGATCAGACACTATATCCTCGGGTACCCCGTAATGCCGGAAGACATGGGTAAACAGAGCCTCAGCGGTCTGTAGGGCAGTAGGGAGACCCGGCATGGGAAGGAGACGACAGGCCTTTGAGAACCGATCCACAACGACCAGGATGGTAGTATTCCCCTGTGAGTGGGGAAGGTCTGTAACAAAGTCCACCGAGAGGTGGGACCAGGGTCGTTGTGGAACGGGCAGGGGTTGTAGCTTACCCCTGGGCAAATGTCTGGGCGCCTTACACTGTGCACACACCGAACAGGAGGAGACATAAACCCTCACATCCCTGGCTAACGTTGGCCACCAGTACTTAGTGCTAAGGCAGTGAACTGTCCGGCCGATACCTGGATGTCCAGAGGAGGGGGACGTATGAGCCCAATAAATGAGGCGATCGCGTACCTCGAGCGGAACGTACGTCCGACCCACTGGACACTGTGGAGGACTTGGGTCGGTGCGTAACGCCCGCTCGATCTCTGCATCGACCTCCCATACCACCGGTGCCACCAGACAAGACTTTGGTAGTATGGGAGTGGGCTCAACGGACCTCTCCTCCGTGTCATACCGCCGAGACAGGGCATCTGCCTTCCCGTTCTGGGACCCAGGGATGTAAGTGATTTTAAACACAAACCGGGCTAGAAACATAGTCCAGCGGGCCTGGCGAGGATTCAGTCTCCTAGCTGCCCGGATGTACTCCAGGTTACGGTGGTCCGTCAAAATGAGGAAAGGGTGTTGAGCCCCCTCAAGCCAATGCCTCCACACCTTTAGGGCCTGTACCACGGCTAACAGCTCCCTGTCCCCTACGTCATAATTCCGCTCCACCGGACTGAGCTTCTTAGAATAAAAGGCACAGGGGCGGAGCTTAGGTGGTGTGCCAGACCGTTGTGAGAGGACGGCCCCAATACCGGCCTCGGACGCGTCTACCTCTACCTGGAATGGTAAAGCGGGATCCGGATGCGCCAACACCGGCGCCGAGGTAAACAGGTCCTTCAGTCTCCCAAAAGCCCTGTCCGCCTCAGCAGACCACCGCAAGCGCACCGGACCCCCCTTCAACAGAGACGTTATGGGAGCTGCCATCTGTCCAAAACCCCGAATAAACCTCCGGTAATAATTCGCAAAACCCAAGAACTGTTGCACCTCTTTCACAGTGGTTGGGGTTTGCCAATTACGCACAGCTGACACCCGGTCAACCTCCATCTTCACCCCTGACGCAGACAACTGATAACCCAAAAAGGAGACCGACTTCTGAAAGAACAGACATTTCTCTGCCTTGACATATAGGTCATGCTCCAACAGTCTCCTCAACACTCGGCGCACCAGGGCTACATGCTCAGCTCGGGTAGAACTGTACACCAGAATATCGTCTATGTACACGACTACTCCCTGCCCCTGCATGTCCCGGAAAATCTCATCTACAAAGGATTGGAAGACTGAGGGAGCATTCATTAACCCATATGGCATGACGAGATACTCGTAATGACCGGAGGTCGTGCTAAATGCTGTCTTCCATTCATCGCCCTCTCTAATGCGCACCAAGTTATATGCGCTCCTGAGATCCAATTTTGTGAAGAACTGAGCACCGTGTAATGACTCCGTCATAGTCGCAATCAGAGGAAGTGGATAACTGTACTTCACCGTAATCTGATTGAGACCGCGGTAATCAATACACGGGCGCAAACCTCCATCTTTTTTCTTCACAAAAAAGAAGCTCGAGGAAGCGGGTGAAGTGGAGGCCCGTATGTATCCCTGTCTCAGAGACTCGGCGATGTAAGTTTCCATCGCCTTCCTCTCCTCTTGAGACAAGGGATACACATGGCTCCGCGGGAGGGCTGCTCCTGACTGGAGATCTATCGCACAATCCCCCTGTCTATGAGGCGGCAGCTGCGCCGCCCTAGTCTTACTAAACACCAGTTTCAAATCCTCATACTCGGGGGGAATATGCAGTGCTGGCATTAGATTCGGACTTTCCACCGAGGTCGCCCCTATGGAAACACCCAGACACAGCCCCTCACACTGAGCAGACCACCCTTTAAGAGCTTTCTCTCGCCACGAAATAGTAGGGTCATGGGTAATCAACCAGGGAAGCCCCAGCACCACCGGATACGCAGGAGAGTCAATCAGATAGAGCTGAATCGTCTCCTCATGACCCCCCTGCGTCACCATCTTAAGGGGCGCTGTGACCTCCCTAATCAACCCAGATCCTAACGGACGGCTATCTAGGGCATGTACAGGGAAAGGCTGATCAACGGGAAGGAGAGGAATCCCTAACTCTACACAGAACTGGCGATCTACAAAATTCCCAGCTGCGCCTGAATCTACGAGCGCCTTATGCTGGGAACGAGGTGCAACCTGTGGAAAACAAACAGGCAAGGTTATGTGAACGACAGAAAGCTCTGGGTAAGTAGGGCGCCTACTCACCTGGGAGGACTCCCCAATGCGTGGCCTGCCTTCACCTCCACCGGGGGACCTTCCCTAACACCTAGCCGCGGTGTGCCCTCCACGGCCACAGTTGGTGCAGGGAACGGCCCCCCTCGGGTTCCTACTCCTCCGTTCTCTAGCGCCAGCACCTCCGAGCTCCATAGGGCTCGGCTCGGAGGTGCCGGAAGGTGGAATGTGCAACCCCCACCCGGGACGTCCACGGGTGGCGAGCAGGGTGTCCAGCCGAATGGCCATGTCGACCAGTTGGTCAAACGACAACGTGGTATCCCTGCACGCCAACTCTCTCTGGACGTCCTCCCGGAGGCTGCAGCGGAAGTGGTCTATGAGGGCCCGCTCATTCCACCCTGCATCTGCCGCTAGAGTCCGGAACTCCACAGCAAAATCCTGTGCGCTCCTCATCCCCTGTCGGAGGTAGAACAGACGCTCCCCCGCCGCCTTCCCTTCGGGTGGATGGTCAAACACGGCACGGAAGCGGCGGGAGAACTCCGCATAGGTAATAGTAGCGGCGTCTATTCTCCTCCATTCGGCGTTGGCCCACTCCAACGCCTTGCCGGTGAGACAGGAGATGAGGGCGGAGACGCTCTCGTGTCCCGAGGGCGCCGGGTGTACGGTGGCGAGGTAGAGCTCCACTTGCAGCAGGAACCCTTGACACCCGGCAGCGGAGCCGTCGTACGCCCTCGGGAGCGAGAGCCGAATCCCGCTGGGTTCCGGAAGGGGGACAGGAGGACTGACCGATGGGAATGGTCCGGTAGGTGGGGGCGTGGGTACCCCGCTGCTTTCCCATCGGTGGAGAGTGTTCATCACCCGATCCAGGGCTTGACCGATCTGGTTGATCCTGTCCTCCTGCCCACGAAGACGGTCCTCCATAATGTCCGTTGGCGCGGTTGCTCCTGCTGATTCCATGGGTTGATGTGTGATTCTGTCAGAACGCTGAGTGTGGATGTGGTGCAGGGAATCAAGCGCAGGAACAAGGGTGTTCGTCAACAGACTTTAGTAATCCAAAATAGAACTCCAAACAGGTGAATAGCCAACCCAACCGGGAGGCAAGAACAAATTACGCACACACACACAACAGTGCGTAAAAACAAGAAAAGGCGCACGCAGTGCGGACTCTCGACAACAAACAATACGAGAGAGAAAACCCATCAACAGTAACAGCTGACATAACAATCACACATAACACCTGACCCAACACACGATAACTAAATAGGAAACAAAATCAAACACTAACAAGGGACAGGTGTACAAACAGACAAAACCAAACAAACATGAAACATCGAACGGTGGCAGCTAGTACTCCGGGGACGACGACCGCCGAAGCCTGCCCGAACAAGGAGGAGGAGCAGCCTCGGCCGAAACCGTGACAGTAACACTGAATGTTTGATATTCAATAGAGTTGCAGTGGCTGACACGTAGAGAGCATCCTTGTCAAAACTGTGGGGGAGGAAGCCTAAAAAGACAGTGAAAATAAAGTAAAAATGAACTCCCTTTCTCCACCCTCTCAGTACTGGACTGGATGGACAGTATCTCCATGATGAAACCACCTTGCTGTTCTACTCTGTTCCGTTCTGCCAGGGATTAAGAATGAGAAGTTTGGTAACCTATCTCAGAGTAACTTTGGTGCGGTAACTAAGCCTGAACTAGTCATTAGAGCAGGGGCGCAACTTTGGTTTTAGAAGTGGGGGGGGACGTAATAATAATAATTATTTTTATCCAGTCAGATTAACACTCCAAACAGCCTACCCGACCACTCAGAGGCGTCTGCATGGTCCTAAAGCACACCATTGCCTTGTTTTGTATCACATTCCAATGATAAACCCCCCCCCCCCTTCCCCAGTGAAGGCCCCTGCATTAGAGTAAACACAACAGCTAGCGTTGGTTGTTCATGCCCGCCTGCCCGCTATCACTGGGAGAGAACAGTTTTGTTCCTAATTAAGTCTATAATACAGCCCTGTGGCATATACAGCTACAGCAGAAAATGGCAGAGAGCACTTTACATTTGAGCAGGCAGTTGTGTTATGAAAGGGGAATTTTTCTGCGGGCCTTCAGTCCTGACCTTATTTTACACATTGACGGTAATGCAAAGGAACAAGCATTGTCATTGCAGCACAAGTCTCACCCATGCACACACACACACACACATGCAAACACATACCCAGACCCTGTAAGATAAACACACTCATATACGTATCAGACATTACCCAAGGAACCTTATTTAAGAAAGCCAATTATTCTGGTTTGTTTGTTTTTGAACTGAAAGATGACAGTTGAGTCTGTGCGGTTTCTGCTGCTCAACAAATTTCACTGATGGGGATGGTGGTGGTGCACTATATTTGCTCATTAGTGCAAATAGACTGGAGACCCACAACTTTGACCAAGTGGATCCACGCTCTACTACTGAGAACTAATAGATGCATTCAGGTTCTATTGTGTCTTCTTGGAACAGTAGATGAATAGAGTACAGTACAAGACTTCCAGACGAGCTAAACCACTTCTATGCTCGCTTCGAGGCAAGCAACACTGAAGCATGCATGAGAGCACCAGCTGTTCCGGATGACTATGTGATCACGCTCTCCGTAGCCGATGTGAGTAAGACTTTTAAGCAGGTCAACATTCACAAGGCCGCAGGGCCAGACGGATTACCAGGACGTGTACTCCGAGCATGTGCTGACCAACTGGCAAGTGTCTTCACTGACATTTTCAACATGTCCCTGACTGAGTCTGTAATACCAACATGTTTCAAGCAGACCACCATAGTCCCCGTGCCCAAGGACTCTAAGATAACCTGCCTAAATGACTACCGACCCGTAGCACTGACGTCTGTAGCCACGAAGTGCTTTGAAAGGCTGGTCATGGCTCACATCAACACCATTATCCCAGAAACCCTAGACCCACTCCAATTTGCATACCGCCCCAACAGATCCACAGATGATGCAATCTCTATTGCACTCCACACTGCCCTTTCCCACCTGGACAAGAGGAACACCTACGTGAGAATTCTATTCATTGACTACAGCTCAGCATTCAACACCATAGTGCCCTCAAAGCTCATCACTAAGCTAAGGATCCTGGGACTAAACACCTCCCTCTGCAACTGGATCCTCGACTTCCTGACGGGCCGCCCCCAGGTGGTAAGGGTAGGTAACAACACATCTGCCACACTGATCCTCAACACGGGGGCCCCTCAGGGGTGCGTGCTCAGTCCCCTCCTGTACTCCCTGTTCACCCATGACTGCATGGCCAGGCACGACTCCAACACCATCATTAAGTTTGCCAACGACAAACAGTGGTAGGCCTGATCACCGACAACGATGAGACAGCCTATAGGGAGGAGGTCAGAGACCTGGCCATGTGGTGCCAGGATAACAACCTCTCCCTCAACGTGACCAAGACAAAGGAGATGATTGTGGACTACAGGAAAAAAAAGAGGACTGAGCACGCCCCCATTCTCATCGACGGGGCTGTAGTGGAACAGGTTGAGAGCTTCAAGTTCCTTGGTGTCCACATCACCAACAAACTATCATGGTCCAAACACACCAAGACAGTCGTGAAGAGGGCACGACAAAGCCTATTCCCCCTCAGGAGACTGAAAAGATTCGGCATGGGTCCTCAGATCCTCAAAAAATTATACAGCTGCACCATCGAGAGCATCCTGACTGGTTGCATCACCGCCTGGTATGGCAACTGCTTGGCCTCCGACCGTAAGGCACTACAGAGGGTAGTGCGTACGGCCCAGTACATCACTGGGGCCAAGCTTCCTGCCATCCAGGACCTCTATACCAGGCGGTGTCAGAGGAAGGCCCTCAAAATTGTCAAAGACTCCAGCCACCCTAGTCGTAGACTGTTCTCTCTGCTACCGCACAGCAAGCGGTACCGGAGTGCCAAGTCTAGGTCCAAAAGACTTCCCAACAGCTTCTACCCCCAAGCCATAAGACTCCTGAACAGCTAATCATGGCTACCCGGACTATTTGCACTGCCCCCCCCCCCCCCCACACCATATTTTTACGCTGCTGCTACTCTGTTAATTATTTATGCATAGTCACCCACTTGTACATATTACTTCAACTACCTCAACTAGCCGGTGCCCCCGCACATTGACTCTGCACCGGTACCCCCCTGTATATATAGCCTCCCTACTGTTATTTTATTTTACCTCTGCTCTTTTTTTCTCAACACTTTTTTTTTTTAATCTACTTTTTTATTAAAAATAAATGCACTGTTGGTTAAGGGCTGTAAGTAAGAATTTCACTGTAATGTCTGCACCTGTTGTATTCGGCGCATGTGGCCAATAAAATTTGATTTGATTTGATTTGAGTGGCTTGCAAAAGTATTCACCCCCTTGGCATTTTTCCTATTTTGTTGCCTTACAACCTGGAATTAAAATGGATTTTTTGGGGGTTTGTATAATTTGATGTACACAACATGCCTACCACTTTGAAGATGCAAAATATTTTTTCTTGTGAAACAAACAAGAAATAAGGCACAAAAACAGAAAACTTGAGCGTGCATAACTATTCACCCCCCCAAAGTCAATACTTTGTAGAGCCACCTTTACAGCAATTACAGCTGCAAGTGTCTTGGGGTATGTCTCTATAAGCTTGGCACATCTAGCCACTGGGATTTTTGCCCATTCTTCAAGGCAAAACTGCTCCAGCTCCTTCAAGTTGGAAGGGTTCCGCTGGTGTACATCAATCTTTAAGTCATACCACAGATTCTTAATTGGATTGAGGTCTGGGCTTTGACTAGGCCATTCCAAGACATTTAAATGTTTCCCCTTAAACCACTCAAGTGTTGCTTTAGCAGTATGCTTAGGGTCATTGTCCTGCTGGAAGGTGAACCTTCGTCCCAGTCTCAAATCTCTGGAAGACTGAAACAGGTTTCCCTCAAGAATTTCCCTGTATTTAGCGCCATCCATCATTCCTTCAATTCTGACCAGTTTCCCAGTCCCTGCCGATGGAAAAACATCCCCACAGCATGATGCTGCCCCCACCATGCTTCAATGTGGGGATGGTGTTCTCGGGGTGATGAGAGGTGTTGGGTTTGCGCCAGACATAGCGTTTTCCTTGATGGCCAAAAAGCTCAATTTCAGTCTCATCTGACCAGAGTACCTTATTCCATATGTTTTCCGATGTGCCCTTGAGCAAGGCACTTAACCCTAATTGCTCATGTAAGTCACTCTGGATAAGAGCGTCTACTAAATGACTTAAATGTAAATGTAAATGTTCTAACTGTGATGTTGTTTCTCCTGCAGGTAGTGACCCTGGGGAAGAACAGCAGAGGCTACCACTACATCCTGGCTAACCTGGTGAGTAGAGTAGCACAACACAACAGCCCTCCTCTCTCTCAGGGGCTGTCTCAAACATTTATGAGAAAATGGGATTTGGAATATGGAATTTGAACAAACTGTACTTTTACGAACAAATAAGAACACACATTATCAGCACCAACAAGAAAGTTTGAACTTTTTATGCTTAGCTTGCACCGTTATCCAGAACACAATATCTCAGAAAACACTTTCCTTTTTTAACTGTAAAGGCCATACAGATGAACCCAGTTGTTGGGGACAGATTGTTTGATGCCTGCATGTTGTTGGGTACCTCTGGTTTCACTGCAGGGCTTCGCTAACATGAGCCTGGACAAAGTGTTTGCTGGAGGAGCCAACATAACAGGCTTCCAGATCATCAACCCAGAGAACCCTATAGTCACACAGTTCCTCCAGCGCTGGGAACGCCTAGACGAGAGGGAGTTTCCTGAGGCTAAAGGCACACCACTGAAGGTACAGTACCACACAGCTGTCAATGTTGTGTGGAAGTTTTATTTACAGCATGAAACATCCTTCTCTCTGCCCATATCTACTTCTGGCCCTTTTTCTCTGCCTATCTGTTCATCTATCTGTGTTTCTCTAGCAGTATCAAAGACATAACATTTTCACTCTCTTGTCAAAAGGAAGGCTGTACTATTCTACTTAAAAGCTTTTGTCAAATTTAACCAGATAAACTGTCAGTGAGGCAATAGTAAAATCAAAGTGGCAAAAATAGGTTTTCGGTTTGAAAGTACTACAGTATGAACTAGCTTTGGCATATCAGGCAGCAGCAGACTGCCAATCACCAATTACTCCTGAATAAAACAAACCTTGAGGCAGAGTAGCAGTGGGCTGTTCAGCTACTGCTGTACCTACTTGATAGACTCATTTTCACAATTTATTCAATTTTCACATTGTGCTTTATATGTAAGCGTGCTCATTACACAAACCAGCAAGTACCCTTTGGACTGCTCTCATAATGTCATGATCTGCTGTGGTGGTTGTGTTTCAGTACACGTCGGCACTGACCCATGATGCCGTGCTGGTACTGGCAGAGGCCTTCCGGTACCTGCGGAGGCAGAGGGTGGACGTGTCCCGGAGGGGAAGCGCTGGGGACTGCCTGGCCAACCCGGCTGTGCCCTGGAGCCAAGGCATTGACATAGAGAGAGCACTCAAAATGGTAGGAGGGATCTTCACAGATGCCCAGGTGTACCCCTGTTACCATGCCTTTAAAATATAGTAGGATATTTTGACTATATCTTGACTATCTTTACTTATTCTGTTGAATTCTGAATTCTGCTTACAAACCAAGCAGAGTGGTTGTTTTGTGAAGGTTATTACGGTTCCTTGTGTCATGGTGTGCTTGGCAGGTCCAGGTACAAGGTATGACAGGGAATATCCAGTTTGACTCGTTCGGTCGGAGAGCCAACTACAGCGTCGATGTGTATGAGATGAAAGTAGGGGGGCCCAAGAAGGTAAGTAGAAAGCAGTACAGTGGCTTAACATGCGGATTACAATGAATAATGAAATGTTTCTCCAATACCCATACATTCTAAATGGTAGGAATTTTGGGTAGGCGAAAATATAAAGTTTTATAGTATGTGAAAATTGAGTATGCTTTAAATGCCAGGATGTCACACTCATTTCGGCTTTTCATCTAGTATAATTCGATGCACACTTAAGGAAGAGAATAGATTTTTTTTCCCCCACGTGTTTTTGACAACAGCTGATAATCAGACATGGTGACACGCTGTACCAAAATGAATGAATGGTGGGAATCAACACAATTGCACATTAGATTATGCATTCTCAGTATGGATGAGCCAAGTATGTTGATATTTGTTGCTTCAATTTCATTAAACAGGATGTTCTAAATAGTATGTAGTAGGATAGTACACAGTATGCAGTTTAAGTCATACCAGTCCTCTTTCTTTCTTTCTTTCTTTCTTTCTTTCTTTCTTTCTTTCTTTCTTTCTTTCTTTCTTTCTTTCTTTCTTTCTTTCTTTCTTTCTTTCTTTCTTTCTTTCTTTCTTTCTTTCTTTCTTTCTTTCTTTCTTTCTTTCTTTCTTTCTTTCTTTCTAACTGAGATTACATGTTAAGCTAGCTCAGTTATATGGACTGTAAATATCAATACACAAGTAATTACACATTAAATATTTTAGTAGTTAAACATTAGCATGACTCCATGACCTCGTCCTGCATGCTCCCTTTGTGCTCTGTCATACCTGGGGCAGAGGGGGCCAGAAAGGGGATACACCAAGGCTGTCTGGAGTAGTGATATTATATTAGCCAGTAACCCCACTACCCCCCACACATACTGGCCTACGATTCGGGCGCTGTCGCCATGGTAGCTCTTTGGCTCTGAACTCTGACGGGGTGCCCACAAAATCTAGGACCAAAAGGAGGTGCCCCCACATTGTCCACATAGCTCAGCTCATCTGGCCCACTGCAACACAGCGACCCATAGGTGTACACACACTGTGAGGCAATCTGCAGTGAGAGCTGAGTGAGGAGAGAATGAAAATTGAACAGAACAGAGAAAATAATAGAATACAACAGAACGGAAAAGAACAGCAGAACAGAAAAAAACTGAACAGATAGCTAGAACAAATGAATAGACATTTTGTAAATCTCAGCAGTTATTGAATAGGTTCACAGATGTCAGATGTACATTTTTAGTAGCAGCTCTACATATGCTTAATGTTTATACATATACACAAGCATTTCGCTCCACCCGCTATAACATCTGCTAAACACGTGGATGGGACAAATAACATTTGATTTGATTTGATGAGCAGAAGCCCTCACTCTGTAAATTGCAACTGAAATAGCTTATGGCTGAATAAGACATATTTATTCTTTTTTTTTTTCTGGTATTAGTATTGCCAAGCAGCATGCGAGGAGCATCCCACTGGGCACAGACGTCAGTTCAACGTTGAGTTGTCAACTATTGTGTATTCAACGTGAAATCAACAAAAAAATTCACCATCTCATTGGAATTAGGTTAAAAGTTTGGTGAAAGAAATGACGAAATTCCCTTACGTTGATGACTTTTTGCGAATCCAATGAGTTTTCCATGTTGATTCAACTTAATCACATACATTGTTGGAGGTTGAAATGACGTGGAAACAACATTGATTCAACCAGTTTTGCCCAGTGGGATTTGATGAGCAGTAATGTATGGTTATGTAAAGGACCAGTGACTGAGAGGGAGATTAGCTGAGAGTTGAATGCTCTTTTCCCCCACTGTATCTGTAGCAGAGGTTGGAGCTTCATCTCCAAGCACAGCGCCAGTACAGGGCTTTTTATCTCACGTATCATCACATACCCCCCTTCAGGCCAAGACTCTCATCAGACATGCTCACCTGCCAACTGCACTTGGAGGCTTTACTTGCAAATGTCTTTTAAATGGCTGTTTCTTGTAATAACTATGATGTTTCTGTCACTTTCAGACCGGGTACTGGAATGAATATGAAAAATATGTATATATTGTGGATGCGCAGGTCACCAACGAGTCCTCTTCTGTGGAAAACCGAACGATTGTGGTCACTACTATTATGGTACACTTTCCAAGCAGATTTTAAATGTTCCACCTCTAAAAAATTCTGCCACTCAAGGTCAAGGTGTCCATTGTTACATTCTGTCCTGGGAGGGTAGAACTATTTTCTTTTGAGTTGCTTTCCATCCACTCACTACATGTTGAAACAGTCGATGCACAAAGAGTGTTTCAACTGTATCCGTGTGGGTGATAAAGCATTTTGATTTTCCATATTACGGTGGCCTGTTGTAGCAGTGACATCACAATAACGGCTTTGGTAATGAAACTAGTTAGAGCCTATAGACTTCATCTAATACACATTCAGTGCATACGTACGTAAGTAAAAACCTGTTTCTTACTCATTAAGTAAATGGTCAATGATGACGGGGATAGATACAACAAAACGTCCTGTAATGATAAATTGTTTCTCTCTGGGGACGCAAAATAACTGCCATTTGAGGAGGACATAAAAAGCTTTGGTTTGTTTATCCCCTTGTTCAAATCTATTTTGAATCGACCATTATGAGTTCTGTACTGAAGTATAACCTCTGCGGCTTCCTCCAATATCCAGAGATATTAGGGGTCAAAGGTCAGGGATAGTTAGAGATATTATAGATAAGGTATTTTTAGTTCAAGCAGAGAGATTAATAAAAATCAGCAGGATGTATATACAGTTAGTAAGAATACATTGGTCATTTTTAAATGTAAAATAAGGTAAGCCTTATCTTACATTTAAAACGATGGCCTTCTTTCTGACTCTGCCTATTATGTCCTCATCTTAGGCAAATTCAGAATACGAAAGTCAGGCAATATCATCTAGATGTAAGCATGTCATGATCACACTCATAAATACTAAGGATACTTCTGATATACACAGGGAAATGGTAGGACCATTGTAATGTTTTGATAGCAATATCGTTACACCACTCATGTAGTGATCATGCGTTAGTCTATTGACATTGTAAATTGACGATGGTCATCTCATTATGCATCAGAATTAGCTGTATTTTACTTTATTATTTTGGAACCCAGTCCTAATAGCACAGAGAGGTGAAAAGATAACTTCAGCACAGAAATAAAGAAATTGACCATTGTTTTACCCACTGGCATCCCTTATGTTCCTGACACTTTTGATTTTGGAGCCAAGCCTAAAAGAAAACCAACCCCACCTCAGTGTTTGAAGAGCCAAGCACGTGTATTCACTCCTCCCAGTGTATTCTGTATGGAAGATAAGCTCAGGAGTTGGTTTGATTAGTTGGATGATGCAGCCTCCCAACACATTCATCTATGTGTTTGATGGTGTTGCAATAAGAACTAGCACTACTTTAATCCCTCGCCAATCACTGCCATTTACTTGATGAACTGGAAAGTGTCTCAATCCCTGTTCAACCTGTCCCTGTCCTAGTAAGCCGATGCAAAGCGTATGCACCCTCCACCCGGCCCCTTCCTCCTTAGATTTGTAGCTGGGTTTAGCATGAGGAATCCTGCTGAGAGAACCAGCCCCACTCCTTCCCCCTTTATGCCTGTCTGTCATAGGCCTTACTAACCCCACTGGCCCTTCCGGGCCGGCCCTACCTCTAGCCCGCTGCATGCCCGTGTGACCAACTCCGTATGGCGCTTCTTGTCCATGCTGTTCTGTTTGTATTTCCTGTCCTTGTGCTCTGTGTCTGTCTATGTCTGTCTATGTCTGTCTATGTCTGTGTGTGTGTGTCATCCATGCATGTGTGCATGCGGGTTAAAGAGGACTGGCCTCAAGAGGACTGGCCTCTGTGAATGGAATGTGTGCATGTTATAAACTCAACATTATGTTTAATTAACAGGAGTCTCCTTATGTGATGTACAAGCGAAACTACTTGTCGCTGGAGGGGAATGACAGATATGAAGGCTACTGTGTCGATTTAGCTGCCGAAATTGCAAAACATGTGGGGATAAGATACAAACTGTCAGTAGTTGCGGACGGGAAGTATGGTGCAAGGGATCCAGAGACCAAGACGTGGAACGGGATGGTGGGTGAACTGGTATATGGGGTAAGTGACAGTCTCGACGTACTGAAGCACTGTCACCAACACAGGGACGGGGGCTTGGCCAGCTCTGGCTTGAGGTATGTGGGCCAGATCTGGTTTACACACCTAAACCAGATCTTCTGCATGAAAAGGACAGACCTTGCCCAGCAGGGTGAATGTGACCCACATTCATTCAAAAGTGGCCCGGCAACTACGGGTACTTGTTAGGGTCACATATCACAAGCCAGAGCTGGCTCATAAGCAAAGTGTGCCTGCCCTCGCCCTGGTCGCATCTCCCACATTCGGACCAGATCTGGCCTTTTACTGTTGCGGTGGCAGCACTGATCCATATGTGCCACCCAGCAACCAGATCTGGCCCGCAATCCTCTACTGACTGGATGTGTGCTTTTCTCCATATGTATCTCCATAAATCAGATCTTAATTGAAAGATTGATTACTGTATGTTATGAACCACTCACTGCATATGTAAGTATGAGCCCATTTTCTTCTTTCATAAAACCCCAACTGGTTAATGTTTCATTAAGGGACAGATGACAGACAGACTGGGAAGTGAAAATGAAAGACATCTGCGTGTCAGTTTGAATGCAAGCAGCAATAATTTGAATGCATCTTAATTTAACACGAAAAAGCATATTCCTGTCATATTGAACATTTTACCAACCATTCTGCCAAATGACAGCCGTGCCTCTTCAGAGAGCTGAAAGAGAGAGAGATGATCCCCTGTTATAATTGACAGGCTTTGTACAAGCCCTGAGACACCTCTCTGCATCAACAATGCATCCTCTAGACCATTAATTAGCCATTCACATGCAAATGAGCCAGTGATATATTGAGACAAGGAGTGGCTGGGAGCTGTGTTTTTCACAGGGATGATCCTCACTAAGATGATCCCAGCCCTTGCATAGCATTTACATATTTATAAGACAAGGCCGTGTCCGGTTGTGACTCTGACTCTGGGAACTGAAAAGCTATCAATGGGAACATATATTACCTATCTGCGATTTTCACTAATAAGGCTAGGAGGCTTTGAAGACAATCTGATAAAGTAGTTGAATTTTCCAGGCGGATTCAAATATCATGGGCTGTTTCATTAGCTCTTCAACCTCCTGTTTCCATACCTTCTACTTCATAGAAGGATTTGACTGAGTAATGTGCTCTTTTGGATTAAGGCAGAGACATTAGCCACTACTAATGCTAACTGAGATTGTCCCATTTTAAGCTGGCGGGTCTCACTTTCTTCTTAAACATATCTGACATTAAATGCATTAATCGTTCTAATCCACCATTTCATTTTACCATGCTCCATCTCTACTCATTGGTTTCATCAATACATTATAAATCTGTTATAGCCATAATGAGATATAAAAAATAGCCTGATGACCAGATTTTGATCAATACATTTTTATGGGCATTCTATTTTTAAAAAATCAAAGTCAGGCTTTGATAACACAGGCAGTTTGATGTGATGTGCCTGTGTTCTGTTTTGAACCACTAACTCCTCCTGTGCCTGTTCCCATTTTTCCAGAGAGCTGATATAGCAGTGGCTCCTCTAACTATAACATTGGTACGAGAGGAGGTGATAGACTTCTCTAAGCCTTTTATGAGCCTGGGGATCTCCATTATGATAAAGAAGCCTCAAAAGTCAAAGCCGGGCGTGTTCTCCTTCCTGGACCCGCTGGCCTATGAGATCTGGATGTGCATAGTGTTTGCCTATATCGGCGTGAGCGTGGTGCTCTTCCTGGTCAGCCGCTTCAGCCCCTATGAGTGGCATCTGGACGAAAACGACGAGGCCAAAGACCCTCAGAGCCCTCCAGACCCACCAAACGACTTTGGGATTTTTAATAGCCTGTGGTTCTCCCTGGGCGCCTTCATGCAGCAAGGATGCGATATCTCGCCAAGGTTGGTTACTGTACTCCATGTTCCATCACCTCAAACTCAGCTATCCTCATCATCTACATACTGTACCATCTCTCTGCATTTTATGGTCATAATCACTACAACTCCCATAATGCCATGGTGCGTATATGTTATTTTTGGGTTTGGTCTTGACTTTTTTGCTATCCAGCCCACCCCATCCACCTACACTCCATCTCTCCCTCATACTCTTCAAACACCCCCCCACCATTCTTCACTCTCTCACTCTTTCTCTCCAGGCTGCATGCTAGCAGTGATGCATCGCATCCATAAAATAACTTATATCCACCATGCCGGGGACTGTAAAATGCGCAGGGTCATTACATCCCTGAGTAGTTTCTCCTATTCCCGATGACTCTTGGAGGGCTACCGTGTTTTTGCTGCATGTCCCATTTTGTGGTCATCAGCCTGGTGCATATAATGTATTTAAAGTGGAAAACATTTTTATGCATTTGCACTCTGATGAAGCACCTTAATAGCATTATATTTGGCCCCCACCTCATGACTAATTTCATTATTTTTCATATAGACAAAAAGTCACGTCCTCTCCCTCCTCTTTTCATTCATTCAGTCCATCTATTCACTCATCATCACTGTTGTGGGGTGTCCCTTGTTCCTTCTCGGGGGACTGTCATTGTTCAAGCTGTCCCTCCTCATCTTGTCTGGGATGTCAGGCCATTCTAGTCCATCTGAAAGAAGATCAATGACAGAGTGTTCCAGGCCATGTTGATCAGAGCTGAGCATCAGTCTCACCTGAATAGTGATGGCTACAGTGCTATAGGGTGGGTAACGGTCCTCTGACATCAACACTTAAACATGGATCGTTCGGATTCGTTCCTCAGTTATATTTTACCTTACTGTCTCCATGAAAAGGATAAAATGATTTTTGTTTTGAAGCATTACTCAAGAAATAGAAGTGTGTTGCGTACTGAAAGCTGAGTGGTGGCCTTCCATGAGTAGGAGAAAGTCACCTCTAAATAAAAGGCAAGCTATTTAATCCTATTAATCCCAGAAAGAAACACAAAACATTCTGTGGCGAGTTAGGATTTCATTTCTGTCTGGTACTATTTGAAGAGCCCATAAAATGCCAAAAGAGTCAATGCCACGGATTTGATGAAGACGATTTAGTAAATGTCACTCTCCCGCTTGGAGTATCGGTTTACGTGATAGACTACAGCAAGCTTAAGGTTAGTAGTTACCTTGCCAATGGGGATCGTCAGCCTCATTGAAGCAGATGCACAATAACCTCTGCTTGCTGTGTTTGTGTGTGGTGTCATTCAGCCACAACACAGCCCTCCAGGCAAGCATCATAGAGCAACCAGGCTGGTACAGCATCTCTTTCAGCAACACCATGTTTTTCTCTGTGTAAAGAGCATTATCGTTGAGGTATGTGGGTGAGATTTGACATAAATCCAAGATCATTCCATGGCAATGCTCTGAGGCGGTGCATTTATGTCAATACGTGGTGTGTGATACCCAGACTGCAGATACACAGACTCTAAACAGGAATCAGTGGACTCCAAACGCATGGCAGCCTCCATCCCTTTGTCAGTGTGTAGGTTTGAGCACCCTGCTCTCACGTCCCTCTGTCCTCCTCATCCCCTCTCTCTCAGGTCTCTGTCGGGCAGAATCGTGGGGGGTGTGTGGTGGTTCTTCACCCTTATCATCATCTCTTCCTACACGGCCAACCTGGCTGCCTTCCTCACAGTGGAGAGGATGGTGTCTCCCATAGAGAGTGCTGAGGACCTGGCCAAGCAGACAGAGATCGCCTACGGTACCCTAGACTCAGGCTCCACCAAGGAGTTCTTTAGGGTGAGTGACTAAGCTAACTGGGGGTTTATTCCCCAGACACAACTTAAGTCTCTTTACAGTTAGAAAAAAACGTAGTAAAAAACCCCAGACAAGACATCAAAGGAAGGAGCACAGGGAATGGTATAGATATTTAGTTATGTTTGATACCTGACAGAAAATATGGAAGTAGCTATGATAAGAAGTATTTAAGAAAGTCATGCTACAATACACAAGACAGGTGGCTATCAGAGTCTGCATGTGAACGACTGAGCAGCCATTCCAGGGGACTTTTGAGAGAGCGAGAGAGAGAGCGAGAGAGAGAGCGAGAGAGAGAGAGAGAGAGAGAGAGCGAGAGAGATTAATTAATAAATAGAGGCTCCAGATACATTTTAAATATGTTCTTCAGGAAAGATGTGCTGCTTAATTAGAGTCATATAGCCACCAGGCAAATGGAAATCTGCTCTGATGACACACTGGCAGGTCATCCCTCAAATGGCTGAACTTCACTTTCCCTCCTCTCCCTCACTCCTTTCAGGATTTACCGTAGTACATCACATGCTCTCCCAACTGCTCCCTCACCTTTGTTGTCAATGTGTCGGAAGAATAATATTCAGACATATGAAATTGATTTTAAGTGCTTGCATTTTTTTTCTCCATTTATTGTCATGGGGCAGCAGGTTGCCTAGAGGTTAAGACCGTTGGGCCAGTAACCGAAAGGTTGCTGGTTCGAATCCCCAAGCCGACTAGGGTAAAAAAATATGTTTGACAAAATCTTAGGTATGGCAGCCTGTATGTGATACATGAAGATAAATTAACTGAGCTCAGAGATCTCATTTCCAAAGCAGGCATGTGCATGTTATAGATCCTGATTTATGCTAGGAAATGAATTATGAATCCAATGAAATTGCAGGTTTTTGTTTGAGTTACATATGTTGTTTCCAGAGAGTAAATCTGAATACTTTTGGCAGTCGTATAACTGTCCAGAAGAACATCCAAGAATTGCATGTGGACAGGCACTCTGCATACAGACAGAATGCAAATGATTTATTTGCCAACTCATCCCTACTTTGGATTGCCAGTGGGGTGGACCTGAGCAAACAGCCGTGAAGCATTCAGAGCACATAAATGGAGAGTTGATAGATGGACTGACAGCTGGAGGTGTTTGTGTTGCACTGTGGGAGCCAGCTCATCTGCTCATTAATATTTATTTATTTTGCAAATGGATTCTGAGGCCGGGAAATTACTTACAATGTGCTTTTTTATGTTGTAGTATAGATGAATATAGATTTGCGTTTGAACAAAAGAGATCTTTAGCCCACATATGATTGCTGAAACCAAATAACACAAGCAGAGGAGCTGGACACATCTTTACCCAGACATTACCCTCTGTTTACACAGCATTGCTAAGCCTGTCATGAACTATCACTGTCATTTACCATTATTTACATGAACGGTCCCTCCCACCGAAATGTCAAGCGTGATTCAATCACGGCCCCAAATTCATTACATATCCAGCTACTGCTGAAATTTTCATGATACAATGCA
Organism: Coregonus lavaretus; assembly: GCF_964263955.1. Taxonomy (NCBI): domain Eukaryota; kingdom Metazoa; phylum Chordata; class Actinopteri; order Salmoniformes; family Salmonidae; genus Coregonus; species Coregonus lavaretus. The sequence continues at coordinate 31,215,930 of NC_140002.1, forward strand.
GGGAGACAGCTTTATTTTATTCAGAAATGCATTGATATTGATGTTCTGTTAGATGCATCCATCTTTCAGAATGGATTGAGCAGATATTATCATGTAACTACTGTCCAATGCATATGCTATAATATATAACATCCATAATATCAGTCTGATCAGGTCAGGTGTCTTAAACTTGGCTCTTGTAGTCCATCTGACATAATACCGAAAATAATTTGTCTTGATATGTTTTAAGTGATAACAAAAGTGCTCTCACCGGGGTTTCAGTATTAACATTTAAAGCACCTTCCGTGAAATTTACAGGATTCTCTGGTCACATTCATTCATGTCACCTGTATTGTGTAAATGCCATCTCCCCTCTTACCTTCAGTGGAGACAGCTCAGGTTCCCTTCCCTCCAGTCTATTATGGCTTCTCTTCCTGAGAACTGGGCTGAGGGCCCTGCTGCACAAAAGGCCCCTTTTTCAAAAAGATAAACCGATTTGAATCTTCCTTTTGCCGGACAATCATGGAGGTGTAAATAGCATTAATAGGAGCTGAATGTACTGCAGATTTTCACTGATTTTGTCAGTGGAAAATATTTGCCCTTGATCTAGACACCCATAAGGGTTCAACATCTGTTGGTGCATAAGAATCAACAGCTTCCACGGAATGTCCCGCTGAGCAACCCCAACCCCGCAATCACCTCCCATATGGTCTCTCCCTGTACTCTTTAAATGAGTGTGTGATGCAGGGGGTAAAATTCACTTCTCTTGGGGGGTGATATTGGGAATAAGTTGTAAGGGAAGGTGACTCCCCATTGTTCGAGATTACATACTAAGTCAGCTCAATTTCACTCAATTCATTGGTGTGCTGTGAGTGTAAAAGCAACTGTCACTGATGAGAACGGTATGACAGTCTTGACATTTGTGAATATTAGGTGAAATATGTGAGCAGAGTGATGCTGATGCCAACATAGCAGCAGATGGTGAATATGCATATCAGAGACTAATGTTTTGACTGCAGCATTGCTTGTTTTTCTCTTGATTAATAATGAACATGTTGACTCATATTTGGCTCATTTATTGAATACCCCCTGATCTGATGCTACTCCCTGACATATCAGTTGTTCTGAGAACACCAGCCATCTCTACAGGATACAGTGCCATTATGTTCAAGGTGTTCATTATGTTCAACAGCCCTATTTATAGTTTACATTACAGTCCAAAGATGGAATCATCAAGTTTATTAGGAGTCAAGCTCATCCCTCCCAATAAAGAGCAGAGGAGCAGTGAAGAGGGTCTCAGGCCGTTAGGGGTTCTGTAGACTATTAGGATCCCAAATCAGCTGTCACGGTGCTGTCACCTCCCCAGACCCACAGCACTCTGTCAGCACTTGTGTCATAATTATGACAGTCAGAGTCATGTAATATATTCATATTCTGCTAACTCCGCATGAAATGAAGTGACATTGGGTTTTCTGTATACAGCCACCTCTGTTAAACCGGTTGACACGTTCTATGAGGATTTACTGAATTCAGAGTAATATGAGAAAGTGTCTGTTATGTTTGCGCTGGTGTGCCACCACCTGATAGAAGAAACAGCTGAACGTCCAGCTAATTATATCCCCAAAGCTTAATTAGTCAGTCAATAGCCAGCAGGAACTTTGGAAACTTTTCCCCCCTCAGAGCTCCTGCTGGGTCTGTAGACTGATTTTGGAGAGCACACCAGAACTGGTGCTTAATGCACAATCAATATGGATTAGAGAGGAATTAGGTGAGATATGCTTTATGCTAATTTTGCCCTTCTTAGTCTGTGTGTGTGTGTGTGTGTGTGTGTGTGTGTGTGTGTGTGTGTGTGTGTGTGTGTGTGTGTGTGTGTGTGTGTGTGTGTGTGTGTGTGTGTGTGTGTGTGTGTGTGTGTGTGTGTGTGTGTGTGTGGGTGGGTGTGGATGTGTGTGTGTGTGGGTGGGTGGGCGGGCGGCTGGCTGTATGTGATCAATCTGTTTATCTGGTTAGTACAGTCATACATTTCACACTACAATTCACAATGGTCCACAGTAGCCAAGCCATACTGTAATTTGATATGTAATGTTAGATTTAGCTTGATTCAGCTAATAATGGTGAGCCCATTGTTCATTAAAAAGTGAAAAAGATATGACCAAGCAAATACTTGCCAGAAATGGACCTTCTCAGATCAAATAGTATAATCTATTTATCAACATTATATGATGTTATTTGGAGCCCTGGGCAATAGCCATAGATATAATTGCCAAGTTGACACTGCATTAAGCATTCACTTGCTAATTGAATCCATGAATAGGCTATTTATACGCATTACTTTTTTGATCGTGAAAACTTCCATTGCAAAGTTTCCTCCCAGGCAGTCAGTGTTTTCCCCACTCAGTCGGTCACTCGGCGGAAGGTCACATTAACCTAGTTTAGCCAGCCACTCAAAGGCCATTTTTAGACGCAGCTCCCTGGGTGTGAGTCAGTCTGGGCAGGGCAGGAGGCAGACCAGGGCAGGGCAGGGCATGGCTCTGTTTTCCTATCAGCACATCATCTTGCTGCTCCAGGTGGCAGCAGCCCCACTGTTCCATCCAGGTGACACCTCCAGAACCCCAAAGTCAAACGGCACACTGACTCACTTCCTGTCTTGTGACCTCATGGGGTGAAGGGGGGATGTTGAAAGGGAGCAGGTGGTCAGTCAAGTGGTCGTCCTGTCGATGAATGCTGAGGAGAAACATGGCCCTGCAGTTTTGTTTGTAGTGTGCTGCCAGCTTGTCAGACCTCAGATCTGCTGTTGGCAACAGGCCCACTACAACAACTCCTTTACTCAGCTCTCTGGGAGCACAGCACTCTAATGACTCATGGCAAAGATGTACACTGTATATGAAGGTGTATGTGTGTGTTTTAAGTGTGTTATTTAAGCACTGAATGCTATGGTCTACATTTTTTAAATACACCACTAACCTGTTTTTGTCTTCTCTCTCCCTCTCTCCCCAAATGCAGCGCTCCAAAATAGCAGTTTATGAAAAAATGTGGTCTTACATGAAATCGGCTGAACCGTCAGTGTTCGCCAAGACCACACCAGAAGGGGTTGCCCGAGTGCGAAAGTCGAAAGGCAAATTCGCCTTTCTTCTTGAATCCACTATGAATGAGTACATTGAGCAGCGGAAACCTTGTGACACCATGAAAGTTGGCGGCAACCTCGACTCTAAGGGATACGGTGTGGCCACACCTAAAGGCTCAGCATTAAGGTGGGTGGGATAATATAACAATATTCTCCATGTTGTTATAGTATTCCACCTACCCTGATGTCTCGTGTTGTCCCATTTCTCTTCTTCCTCATTCCTTACTTTTTCTTTTTTGAGGTTCATCAGGAAGTAAAAGGTATTTATTACGGATGTCGGATCTTAACTTGATCACTCTTTTGTCGCATAGAATTTTCCTGCTGCATCAGGAAATTCAAATGAGCCTTGTGAATCCCTGAAAATAATAATAATCTTTCTCTCCTTGCAGGGGCAGTCAAGTCATTGGGATCAGGGCTTTCTATCAAAATAATGTTATCGCTCGCTAGGCCCCGGTCCTATTACTGCAACATTTAAATGTACATAAATGTATCTGAAATTCAGCCATTCACATCTACAACCGTCGTTTTTATATAGCTTAATAACACAAGATAGATATTGGTCTCCAATAGGCTACGACATAGAAGTGTCAAGTGTATCCTAAGGTTACGAATGAACTGTCAAAATTGAGTTCAATCGTGGCCTGGGGTGGTCTAGTGGTTAGGGCCGCTGCCTTCGGGGCCCACATATAGGCCTACCATGTCGGCCATCGCCTTTCTGGCACAAACAACTCAATCCCCCCGATTTACCTGATTTAAATTACACATTTGAAATATGGACAGTCCAGGGATATTCTAGCCCCGATCTTGATAAGAAATGACCATAACAGACACTTTTGGATAACACAAGTAGGAAGCAAATAAAATAATAACAGTAGGCTACACCAACATTAGTTTCCATTCATACAAAGTGTTGGGTAAATTGCCACAGTAGATTTGCGTAGTAAAGGAGGAAAAAAATGTTTCTATTGTATGGAGTGCTTGTCAATCGCCCTTAGTCTGTTCAAAAAGGGCTAAGTTGTTCCAATGACAACACCAACCAGAGGGCGATACCTTGAAAGACTTTGGTTGCAAGTGTAACACGTGGGATATGAACCAAGGTCTCCCACAGGAGTAACCAACATCTTAGACCGTTTTAGACTCTTGGGCCGAGGGCAGACACTGGTTTTGAAGTTCACAGGTGGGGCTACCACATCACGTGACCATGACCGACTCATGTCCGCTACACAAGCAGGACTAGGTAACACCGTCATCATCTTTTAGGGAGTAATAATGAGGTGACCAATAATGGTTGCAATTGAGATCAGTTGTGTGGGTGAATTTAGAGTGTATTGATGGTTGCAATAGGCCCCTTGTTATTTGATTATATTCCAATAGGCTACATTATGTAGGCTACCCGTTAGCCTATCCACTGTCACATAATGAAAGGTGTGAAAACCGATAATAACCTACTGTTTGTGTTTCCCTGGCTGAGTTGATGAGCTGATTTGGGCCATCAGTTGATTGACAGATGTAGGCCTACTGTAGAACGATAAACTTTCCTCCAGTGTGGATGCTCGCCCACGTTTTATAGTTAGGCTATGTATAATTAGTCAATTTAGGTATGGTCTTTGGTGTGGATTAAAAGCCTGTATTGTGTAATATTGTTTAATATTTCATTTCGTAAAGCTGTCAAGATGTTTATGCATTTGAGCCTATCCAAAGACGATTTTGTTGAGCTGAGACACTTTTCTCTGATGTGTAAATTATCAGACTATTCATTTTACTTCTTGAAAATGTTGAAATAAATGCAGGTAACTAAGGGCCTAAGGTAGGCTCAGGCTTGTCACTAGATCGCCCAGCATTGGGCGCAAACTCATGAAACTCGCAGGCGGAGCGAGTTACTTAGACCACTGCACTATGGGCAGGTCACAATGCTTTAACAAGCACAAAGATAAACAGATTTTCCCTAACGAAAAATACATCTACCCCCTACAAATATGTCAATTTATTATAATCCACACATAGACTAGAGAAGGTAGCCTACAATGTAAGTATGGTCCTGCATTGTCTACAAACACTGCTTCCAGCAGCCCCCTGGTGGCGATTCTAAATATTTATTCAGATATTCAAATCCTCCTGCTGCAGGATTATTTTCCTCCTACGACGAAACTGGTCAAATTAAGATCCGACATCTGTAGGTGTTTCTTTAACCCTCGTCTAGACGTAAAGCGATTTCTGTCATGTTCTTTCTATTTCTATGGTTTGTTTCTGTCTGTGTTGCTGTCTTTTTCTTTCTCTTTAAAGGGAAAGTACTCTTGGTATATTAGACATATTTACTAAATCCATTTGTATATTGATATGCCCCCCCACCCACCCCTGTCGTTTGTTTTTCTCTTCCCCTCAATCTTTCCTCCCTCTGTTCTCTGTGGTGTCCCTCTCTGGCAGTTCTGTATTGCTTCTAATTTAACAGTTCAATGTGTTTCTTTAACTTAACTTGCTAAAAGCTGCACTGTCACTTATGATGAATGTTAATGTGCATGCTGAATGTTGTCGTTATACTTCTATTCTCAATGACAGTGTCCCATCCCCCACACTTCAGTTCTGAGCAATGTAACCCTCCATACCACCACTCTAATATTTAACACTTTCTTTGCTGTAAAACGCTTCTTACCTCTCCACACCGGTGAAATTCTTTACCGATTTGTCCTTTTCGTGCTCCCCCTTATGAATCATTTGATATTATTACTATTATTACAATTGACTAATATTATAGTATTAGATTTCTCACGGACCTGTTCATTTTCTTACAAGTTATGTTTTATCGTTTCAAGAAATGCTGTTAACCTGGCAGTGTTAAAACTGAATGAGCAAGGCCTCTTGGACAAATTGAAAAACAAATGGTGGTACGACAAGGGAGAGTGCGGCAGCGGGGGAGGTGACTCCAAGGTCAGCCTCAATGTCACCAAAATCGGGTATCGTAGAGTAGAGTAATCGGCAAGGCTGTTATATCACTACTGTAACCTATAGGCCCCAACCACAGCCCACTATGGCCCTGTAACAGAAAACTGTGTGGCTTTTTCTATTTTATCGTGCAACTGAGATCAAACTGGGAACCCTTTACTTGGCTAATGGACGAAAAAGACCAGTAACAATTAAGATATTTCTGAGAAAAAGATGATGTATTATTTTACTGCACGTACAGAAGAAGAGAGGAGGAGTTGAAGCTGATTATTATTCCTAATGGTAGTTAAGTACATCTTTGGTAAGATAGCATACTGTGAGACCTCTTTTGGGAAGTTAGTGTTCTGTTCTACAGCAGGGCTGTACTGTGAGATATTTCTTGAATTTCTCCAGAGGCTTTTTAGTTTAGGTCTTTGCCCTGTGGTTGTCAAGGGCAGAATGTACAGAAGGGGTGATTGTACATTTCCTCTGCTTTTTATATCCACAGGGCAAACATGGTAGAATTATAATGCTCATTTTCACTTAGACGTACTTTCACTTTCAATTTTCACTGAAAGTGGATGAATGATTTGTTGCAATTTATGTTGAGTTAAGTATTGATGAAGAGAATAACTTGGCAGTGTCCATGAACCCTAGCACTGAGGTGTACGGTAGCACTCTCCAAACTGCCTCAACCTTGGGTGCTAGGGCAGGCGAGGCGAACAGCGTAGTCTTGAGGGGACTAAGCATTGCAGGCAAACGTGAGAATTCTAATGACAAAGTGACACCAAATGGTCCAAACCTTTGTCTGATACCAATAACATCACTGTAAACCAGTGTTAGCTTGTCACCCTGACAGATTCCTTTGATTGGTCTTAGTCTCCAAGACCAGTCAAAGTCTACCTACCCATGGCCGGCCCCGACCAATGAAACGCTGCAAGAGGGTGGAAAATATGACCTGATCTTGTGTTTCAGAACACGAAGGCACAGCGACAGCCCGACTGTGGATCCGTATCTGTCTCTACTCTTCTGCTTGCCCCATAACCACAGTACACTTGGCACATTGTAGAAGACCAGGCAGACTGACTTTGATGTTGTTGACTCTAGTCATTCATTCCTGAGCGTAAGCAGGACATGAATACTATCAGAAGAGCAACACAAAGCAGCTGCCTCGTCCTGCAAGCAATCTGCCTTGAATCCTTGGTAGAGAGAGGGTAGACTCAGCCATGTTATGATATCGCACCTGACACATTTCTGGTTTATTCTTTTATTCCTAAAAATGCATGTGTTGGTACTTTAACAATGTGCTTCAAATATATTGTATGTAATAACCACTGAGAGAGGGAAACCCAATATATTCTAGACACACAGCTTCTAAAAACACTATAAATATAGCTCAATCTGACATTGGCAAATGACACTAATTATACAGTACCACAAATACCAAGGGGAATTAGCTCACAAATGAAAGTAGGCTACATTAAAAATAAAAAATATCCCTCATGTTAGTACAGACATATACTCAAGAAAAGTTAATACAGCAGGTTAAGAACTGGAACTAGTAACTATTTGTGATAAATATATTTGGATGTATGAGAATCAGGTGGTGTAAAGACATCATTTACACCTCCATGGGTAAATCATGTTTCTTCTGTGTGTCATGTTTTCTAAGTTGTGCATCTTTTGTCCTCATGTTTTGTTTTGACATTATTTGATATTTTGCATGAACTGTTCATACTGTGTGTGTTAATTGTATAGTTTTGTCTTTGTGTATGTTTTGGGAGTGTTCTGTTTGTATTGTTTTCCAGTTGTTGTTTTGTCACCTCAACCTATCACAAGCTGCACCTAAACTGCAGTGCAGACTACACATATGATCAGCACTCCTGAATCATACTTGGTAACAGTGAAATAGTCCATAGACCTCCCCCACCACAGACACTGATGTTATACTCTCAAAAAAGAACTGAACACTTTTTTACTTTGCTCCTCCTTGTTGTTGGACTGGATCAAGACTGGATGGGCCCCAGCATGTCTACCTAGCAGCCAGCAGAAATCACAGGCGCAAGGTGATAGCCATCTGAGAGGCATGCTCAGTACAGCACACACATCAGCATGTGTCATTATTGTGTCAGCCCCTCTGCTACTGGACAGACAGACCCTCTGTGACACGTTAGCTAGCAGAGGACAGTCCTCTATCTCGCTGTTAGCCAGTCAGCTCTCTCAGTCAGCTGACCTCTCAGTTGCTGTGTCATTCCTGTTGTGGGTCACTTCCTGTGTCTGCATGCCCTCATAGGACTCCCCCGCCAGCCCTGGATACGGGTCATGCAAGAGGGAACTAACTCATCGCCTGTTTTCATCTTTGGCTCCATGACTACATCATACATTAATAACACTGTTATGTTATGGTACTGTTATAACACTGTTATTCCCTATGTCTGTCATTGCTATACTCTACAAAATGGGTTCCAGACCAAATAGCCATGCCATTGCCAGGGAAGCTTCCTGCTTGGGGACTTGGTAGGGAAACAGAAGTCAGCGCACCCAGTTTGTCCTGCTGTTACGCCCATACTGATACCAGTACTGGAACCTTGACCGATGTAACTTGCCATGTCCATAGCAACAGCTCAGTATGAGCAGGAGACAGTACTAATTGTCCAAAGCTGCTAAAACTAACCTCATCCTTATTAACATAGTTATTTTCTGAGACTAGTAGCGAACCATAAAGGTTGTCAAAGTATTTGTCTGAATTGCTGTGAAAATAAGCCGTATAACCAGATAAGATCAAATAACCTCACATTCTCTACACTCATCTTTTATGTAAATATGAGATATTATGCATGAAGAAGACTACAGTGGTGAATACAATATATTTAATGAAGTTAAATTACAAACCCAGATCATTTTTCAGAAAGAAAATAAACACAGAAATCTAGCAGTCATGTAGATAGCATAATGTCTTACAAACATAACGCCCTACTTGAGAACTAATTAGAAACTGTTTGGCTTTTCATTTCTCAGTCAGTCAAATCTACCTGTAGATTTCATTGATCTCATTGCAGGTAGAAGTTGAAAACGTAGCTATATAATACTAATCATGCAGCCACAGACCTACATAGAATCAATATATTGATATGATAGAAAACCAGATTGGCGATATTACTCCAATTTAGAATATCTACCACTCTCTTGTAGCTCTCAACATTACATGTGATTGATTTTATTTGCACAGTATAGGCCTATGTAAGCCTATTCTGAGCAGGATTTATAGGTGGCTGTGGGGATGCATATGCAGTGAAGGGCTGTATTTTGTGAGGCGTTGGCTGCCGTCAGCTAGAACAAAATCGGGCTGCTGGTTTTTGTGTGCCTGTTAGTCAAGAAAGGGTTCCTGTTAGATCCACCTTGCTAAAAAAGCTACATGTGCCCATAACAATTGCACCTCTTCTTTTATGTATGTATAGAACTATATAACAGTAGCTACTCATTCTGCTAGTTTCAATATTTTCTTTTTTGAACAGTGTGTGCCGATTACTCAAAGCGATACGGGTAGGGTCTGGCACGGTAGGGGTTAGTCCTGGTGTATGAAAGGTAACAGTTAGTTTTGCCTGCTCTCTGTGTTGTGTTGGCCAGGACCCTGCTCTATCGCTTTGTAAAGTATGAAGTAGTTTAAAGCTTGAATAACATAAAATAACATAATATAATGTTATTTATGTTATTTCCCATGTGAAGAACTCCTGTAAACCTTGCCGTATTGAAACTCAGTGAACAAGGCATCTTAGACAAGCTGAAAAACAAATGGTGGTACGATAAGGGTGAATGTGGAACCAAGGACTCTGGAAGTAAGGTCAGTCGCTGCAGGTCTTTTTATACTGATTGCAAATTGCATTTTGACTTAACTGTTCATATGCAAATACTTAAATACCATACATTTTCAAAAACATATATTTTTTTCTTCGATTGTTTTGTTTTCGTTTTCCTTTCCATAGAATGCAACACAGTCTAAGTGAAAACAGTCTAAACAATATCCATCCCATAGTTTGCCTTACACATACTTCATTATCCACAATACTGTCCACATTATTAGTGTTTACATTACTATTATGATAATGATAATTCCTAAGATCTCATCACACAGCTTAGACATACAGTATGTATTGATAGTTGAAAAGGTGCAGCATGCCTTGGAAAAATTTAAAATTACATTTGTATTCATACTTAACATAGAAAAATGACAACCATTGAATTGTAACCATTTTGCTGCTGTTTTGTTGACCAAACTTTTATTGAAATATTGTTTATTAGTGTCCTTACTTATTTGTGTGCTAATTGAGTATATTGAATCTATTAACATTATGCAGTGTGACTTCAAGCTTCCTTACTCTGACAAACTCCAAACTAACTTTCAAACCCCAGCTGGTCATACAGTGATCAGATGGAATCTGAAGGTCATGTTTGAACTGTGGAATGCCACAATAAGGACATTTTGTTTGCACACTTCATGAAGTTAAAGGATCTAATATAAACCAGTTATTTAACCCTCTGAGATAGTCAGAGGACAGGACACAGGCCCTGTAGCCAAAGTCAGGGCTCCCCTATTATAGTCTACAAAGCACACTTTAAAGGACACACTCATAGGGTTAAAATGCAAATGGTAAAACTCTTATAAATGAATTTCAATATCCAAGTTCGGATGTTAGTAGCAGAAAAATGGTTCAATTCACAATTCCTACAGCTTGCCACTTTGATTTAAATTGTGAGATACAGTCAGATAATGGTACATTTGAAGAACTACAATATCATAGTGAAGTCAGGGCCTATCAACAATTTTTTGACCTGTACGACATTGACCACCTTCCTTTAGGGTGGCCTCGTAAACGAGCTACAGAGCAGGGTAGAATAAACCTTTTTCTCGACATTCACCAATCCAGCTTTGTTATAAACTACCTGCAGAGTTGAACCACCTCCTGCTATTGTTGAGGGTTGACTGACCTACCAGACAGTCCCAAGCTGCTCCCAGCTTTCCACTGTTGTAGCGAAGTCATTCAGCAGGTCAGCCTCTGCCGTTTACCTCAATACTACCCCACAGTAGGCATGTCTCCATGGGATTCACTGCCTACACAGTTGATAGAACCATAAAGAGTTGTTAGGGTAATCCATTACATTACTAGGCTGCGTTTACACAGGCAGCCCAATTCTTATATTTTTTTGACCAATCACATCAGATTTTTTCACGTTAGATATTTTTCAGAGCTGATCTGATTGTTCAAAAGGCCAATTAGTGAAAAGATCAGAATTGGGCTGCCTGTGTAAACACAGCCTAATAGTGGGGGCGTCGTCTACATTAGAGCTGGATTTGAGTCAGAAGCCTCTTGGGGAGATTTTGCCTGTCTTGTTTGATCAGGTCACAACCACAATGTCTGTAGAAAATTCTTAACATTGTTCTTTACCTTCCCCAGGACAAGACAAGTGCTCTAAGCCTGAGCAATGTGGCGGGAGTCTTCTATATTCTGGTTGGAGGGCTAGGGCTTGCTATGACTGTGGCTTTGATAGAGTTCTGTTATAAGTCACGGGCAGAAACCAAAAGACTGAAACTGGCTAAGAATGCCCAAAACTTTAAACCAGCTCCTCCGGCAAACACCCAGAATTTTGCCACGTACCGAGAAGGCTATAATGTGTATGGAACAGAGAGTGTTAAAATCTAGGGGGTATGTGTCTCCAACATTTTGTCCCAGTTGTCTTGGGCACTAAGTGTCTCTGAATGAATGTCACCCTGTAACTGTATGCCATTTCAACACAATGTTATGATAAGCTGATAATGTTTTCAACATGAGAAATGCATGTATTGTATAGTAGTTCTATAATATTTTTATGTTGAGGATAGGCTACAAATACTCATTTTGAATGCTGTTGAAATTAGCCTTCAAGGGGCCCAAATACTCTATATTTTTATGTAGGTTCCCCTATTACTGAAAAATATAACATTTTATGGTGACACAAAAAAATCTGTTGAAATCCCATTCCGGTTTTACAGATCTGAAGTCTGTCCCTTCCGCTGGTTTCTCTGGAGGAAGGTAGTCAGTCTGGAAGAATACAACCCAATATGGCTGGCACCCTGGAGGCGAGGCGAAAGACATGGTCATCAGCTTGGACCCAAACCCACAGTCAACAAATGCCCATCTTGGGTTGCCAAACCTGGCACGATAATCAACGACGGTGACACAATAGGACTTGCTTCTTGAAATATGGGACTTGCCTCTCTTAGTGCCTTATGGAGCATTCAGCGTCACAGCAATGCAACTCAATTTTGGTTCACTTGAAAATACAAGAATCACACAATAATATAGGGGAGGAAAGAAAACATTGATACTATTGTAATCTATACGTGGGAAAGTTTTTGTAGAATTATTTTGAAGAAAAAAATGCCGTTACTTGCCATTAAGAAACTCATCCCAGAGGACATTTTAAGTCATTTCAATCCTTTAAAAGGCATATTTTAGTGGTAAATCGTTTATTTAAAAAATGTGTTTTATTTAACGTACTAGTCATCTGCCTATTTTACTATTCAATTATGTTCAATGTCATATAATAATCTAAGACAAACTTCAATCAATAGGACAGGATCAATAGAAAATGACAATATTGTACCCTCATTTTGTATTTACAATTTTTGCATAATTTGAAACCATTGGTTATTCTAAATGTCTTAGGCGCTGTCAATTCTCTCTGATCGCCTGATGGACAAGCTGCCATTTTATCATCATGGTAGCAGCGTAACATGACTGGTTAAAATAAATGTTATATTTAATTTGGGCCACACTTGTCACTACTGCCAAAAATGTTCAATTGAAAACAGTTTTTATGAAGATGTGATCAGTTTTTAAAACACATATGGTGCCATATTGTTATTGAGGTTTTTGATTGAACAGAGGACAAACAGTTGTAGAGAACACTTGCATATTTACAGTATAGGCCTACTGAGCATAATAGGTGTTTGTTATAAACAGTACACCCCTTTTTACAATATATAAAAGGTTTAAGTCCTCATCTTAATCAAAAACTGCTACATTTCTTACACATTAAAATGGAAAAAGGTTGATAAATGTAAGTCTTATTGCAATGCAATCCAATGGTATCTTTAAAGAGTAAGCTTTCTATTATCTTAACATTTTGGATAAATAATAGCACACTATATCTGGTTGTAATTTACATGACTTTCTTTGTACCCGTTTGTTTTCTGTTGAGATTGAGTTATGTAGTGAATGATGAGCAATGAGCGTGGAGAGAGAGATCAGAAGAATATACAAGAGTATTTCTGTGTTTTTATGTTTTTCTGCAAAAACTGTGATCCACTACACTTTGAAGACATACCAAGACGAAACTGATGATGAATATGATAATTCTTTATGAACCACGGAGAACCATAAATGTTAAGAAACGTATATTTGTTTAGTTGATTTTATTAATGAAGGCTTCTCATAATTTTTCCCCAAGTAAAATGCATGCGAAATTGGTGATCGCTTTACCAAACTGCAACCTAAAGCAGACCCTAGGACGATAGCAAACAATCAACTTTATAACTCATTTGATCCTTTTTGTCTTTTGGTTTTCTTTTATTTGTAACTGCACCTCAGCAATGAGAAAATTGCCAAGCTGCGTAGTGATAACAAGAACTGCATGTGTGGACATACTGAACCTCGTTAGTGAGGTCCTGTACAAAGAATTTTATTACATTTTGTAAATAAAAATGGATTTAAAATTGGTTATTTTGGAATATTCTTAAGATATTGAATGGTATTCTTTGTCATACAGGAACAATATATTTCATCATCCTCATATCTCCAGTGATCATACCGTGCCACGTATTGCACAGGAAGAAACCAGGAAATATTAACATTTATCCAGCCAACTTGCCATCCTCCAAGCATTATCTTGAAACGGGCATAGAATAACGCAATACGGACAATCCATATGGGTTGCCATGAAGTAGAATGTCATTACAGGCGAATGGTTTATGTGAGCAATTTTTTAATGACAATGCACTATATTGCAAAGAGGATATGAGAGAGGGGTGTTTCCAGTGTAGAGGAATAGCAGCAGAGTGCCTTGCTAGCCAGGTATAAACTAGCAGGATTGCCAGACTGGACAGGACTTGGTCTGGGGCTTTTGTGTGATAAATGATGTAAAGCCAATGAACTCATGTATGATTTACGATCAAGCTAAAACACTGAGGCAAAGAGGAACAAGAGAATGTCTCCACTGTAAAGTATCAACAACACTGGGAGCCTTGTCTGAACACTAGACTAATACATTTGTAATGTATTTAAGAGCTTTCTGTACGTATCAGAAAATAAACTAACAGCATTCCCTATAAGGCTGTATAGCACTGCTGAACACTGGAGATGTATCTTTGTGCAAGGCTTCACATCAAGCAATGCAAGGTTTAGAGCTTTCTCTGTGAACCATTTCAGTGTGGGACCTTGAAACGTTCTAACTTAGAGGAAGTCTAGAGTTGTGTCAATGTAGAAGGCAAAACTTTTGAGTAAATACTTGACTTAAGAACTATAGCATATCAGCAGCTGACCCACTGAACAGTCTGTTACGTCAGCTTCACTGTAAGAAGTGAAGTGGGATGGCACATAACCCTAAAAGTAAAAAGAAGAGGACATCAAACACGAATGGCTCACTAGGAAAACTATCATTTATTAGTTTTAAAAAAGCATACACTTGTCGAATACAGCAGATAAAAACTCCAAAAAGTTGTTTCTGAAACATTTGTATTTGGAGTACAAAGCTTTGACATTTTTACAATTATTTTATTTGCTTCAAGGAGTAACTGTCCTTTTACAAATTATTTAAAAACCTGATAACACACAATCGCATAATGGACATAGCAAGGGGACATTGAAAAATAAACATAACAGATATGACATGACTTACATGTTACCTTCTTTATTATTGTACACATAATATACAAACTGGTCATTTGTATCATTTAACTCAATCTATGCCTAAAGACTTGCTTGGATTAAAAGGAGGATAAATAAATAGACATGTAACTCTAAATGAGGCTAATGCAAATATGGAGAGTGTCTATTAATGCTAATAAAACAAGCCAGAGGGGAGGAGCCTGACAACATAAAACATGTTAATTTTTTCATCAAGCATTTGTGATTATCGAATGTATGACCTGATGATTTCAAGAGAGCATTTAATACAGTTACCAGTTTTCTTTCTGAGTAGAATATCATTTCGTGATTTGAATAGCACATTGTGCCAATATTCAAAAGTAAAAAAAAAAGCTGGTTCCAGCTGGTTACTGAAACACACTGAAATGAAAACAAGAAGAATAGATCTGCAAGTTCCAAACACTACAACTAACATCACTTGCGGGCAGTTACAACAGAAACAACACAGGCAGAAATAAGAGTAACATTTGAGATGCGGCCTCTTCTCAGAATGAACAAGGCAGAGAAAATAGAGCACTAGTTAACAACGTGGTACAGGATGAGGGAGGGTGACTGACTGTCTGGGTTAGAAGCACGGCTTCTCCAGGTCTGCTGCAGCCCACAGATGGGGAGGGTGAGGAAGGAGGGGAAGAAATAAGAGATGTTTTAGACACTGACCAAATCACACAAACATTTGAAAGTCAAAGGTAATAATGTTAAATTGGGATGATGTAAATTAATTTCTCATATATACACTGAACAAAAATATAAACGCAACATGTAAAGTGTTGGTCCCATGTTTCATGAGCTGAAATAAAAGATCCCAGAAATGTTCCATACGCACAAATTTGTTTACATCCTTGTTAATTAGTATTTCTCCTTTGCCAAGATAATCCACCCATCTGACAAGTGTGGTATTTCAAGAAGCTGATTAAACACAATGATCATTACACTATAAAATGCGCAGTTTTGTCACACAACACAATGCCACAGATATCTCAAGTTTGAGGGAGTGTGCAATTGGCATGCTGGCTGCAGGAATGTCCACCAGAGCTGTTGCCAGAGAATTTAATGTTAACTTCCCTACCATAAGCCACCTCCAACGTAATTTTTGAGAATTTGGCAGTACATCCAGCTGGACTCACAATCGCAGACCACGTGAAACCACGCCAGCCCAGGACCTCCACATCCGGCTTCTTCATCTGCGGGATCGTCTGAGACCAGCCACCGGACAGCTGATGAAACTGTGGGTTTGCACAACCGAAGAATTTCTGCACAAGCTGTCTGAAACCATCTCAGCGTGCTCGTCATCCTCACCAGGGTCTTGACCGGACTACAGTTCTGCGTCGTAACCGACTTCAGTTGGCAAATGCTCACCTTCGATGACCACTTTATGCTAGAGAAGTGTGCTCTTCACAGATGAATCCCGGTTTCAACTGTACCTGGCAGATGGCGTTGTGTGGGCGAGCGGTTTGAATGCACAGAGATACCGTGACGAGATCCTGAGGCCCATTGTTGTGCCATTCATCCGCCACCATCACCTCATGTTTCAGCATGATAATGCACGGCTCCATGTCGCAAGGTTCTGTACACAATTCCTGGAAGCTGAAAATGTCCCAGTTCTTCCATGGCCTGCAGACTCAGACATGTCACCCATTGAGCATGTTTGGGATGCTCTGGATCGATGTGTACGACAGCGTGTTCCAGTTCCTGCCAAAATCCAGCAACTTCGCACAGCCATTGAAGAGGAGTGGGACAACACTCCACAGGTCACAATCAACAGCCTGATCAACTCTATGCGAAGGAGATGTCCCACTGCATGAGGCAAATGGTGGTCACACCAGACTCTAAATGGTCTTCTGATCTGATTTTTTTAAGGTATCTGTGACCAACAGATTCATATCTGTATTCCCATTAATGTGAAATCCATAGATTAGGGCCTAATGAATTTATTTCAATTGACTGATTTCCTCATATGAACTGTAACTCAGTAAAATATTTTTAATTGTTGCATGTTGGGTTTATATTTTTGTTCAGTGTAGTATTCCATTACTACTTACCTTCGCTGACTGACCTAGATCACATTATCTGTGCTTGTCGGAGGACTTATGAGTACCACCATTAAGGAAAAAATTCATAAACAGTCAAAGTATTTTCACTTGTTGGATACCTACTACAACGATCAACAGAACATCTACCATGAGGTAGTTGGGTAATAAACATGTCCCTGTGAGATAATAGCAGTTTCTATAAAGACACAATATTTTCTACTGGTCGTTGCCTTGAATAAATTAAATGAAAATATATACAGTACTCAAGCTAATACAATTATAATTACACCAAATACTAGGGCTCCAGAAGTTAATTAATTCCATAATTTCAGTTCTGAAGCATTACCCAGAACATTTAAGGATATTGTTTTTTCTCTTCCTTTCCGCCGCTGCTGTCCCTCTTCTCCTTCTTGTCAGGTTTTTCTTTGTCATGCCTCGACTCCTTTAACAGTAGACAGGAAACACACATGCCAATCAAAACATCACTACTGCCACCAGTGGCACAGAGTACACCTGGGCCACCAATGTGTTGGCTACAAACTGTATGTATGTACAGTACATATGGCCAATAGTTCCTATATGCACATATGTGATGTTGGTGCTGGTTCAATTATTCATCTGCAGCAGCAGCAGCCCAGTTCCTTTACTTATTTAAAAGGGCCAGAGAAGCTGTACAAAAACACACCACTCATGTCATGGCTGGGCCAAGACCATTAAAGCTTAACTGCTTTGACTGAGCAGCAACAAAAACTAAAAAACTATGAGGAGAGACTATGGCCCCTACCTGGGAGGGAAATTACTGAGCCCCACTGTGTTGTGTTCTGCTAGGGTCCAGGACCAGGGCAGTACTACCTACCTTCTTGCCCCCGGAAGAGTTTCTCTCAGGTTTAGCAGACTCTCCCTTTTCCTTGCTGGAGGACTTGGACCTCTTGGTCTTCTCTTTGTCAGCAGAGACCGGGGAGTCTGAGGAGGGACTGGCGCTCTTGCTGTGTTTGTTGGAGGAATCTGGGAGAGAAGAGGAAGAAGAACCAACCATGAATATTGATCATATCCATATTGAATATTGATGCTTTAAAATCCGTATGCTTGTTATGTACAGGGATATAACTTACTGGTTCCATTTTCATCTTTTCTGCGTTTGGATTCTAGGCTCATCTCGCGGTCAGTGGTCACATGGTCCTAAAAAAAGATGGAAAATAATTAAAATGCCCACACCAGTAGGGCTGTGGCGGTCACGAAATTTCGTCAGTCGGTGATTGTCAAGCAAATAACTGACAGTCTCATGGTAATTTACCGTTAATTAACATGAGCACATTTAGCATCTCCTAGCTTCCACACATAGCCTACAAGCCACTGATGCAGACCTTCTGAACATCTACATTTTAAAAAGTCGAAAAAGTCCATGTAATATAGCCTACACCTTCACAATAAATCCATTCTTTATTTTAGACAGGTCTAAACTAACATGATATGAAGAAAATTTAGTCTATTTCGGGAGAAAAGAAAGCACACTCAGTTGTCGTTATGTTAGGTCCTGATCTAGCTATGCATTATGGCTGTGTGCTACACTAGTTCATTTGGCAGACAAGATTTGCTTAGAATTCCATGGCATTATTTTATATTATTTTATAGTATGAAGAATACAACTGAACAAAGCTGAATAAAATAGAAAGGATATTTTCTCCAAACGATTTGAAGGAGTTTGCACATGAGGCTATTCTGTGTTGAGCAGTTAACAAAGAAATAGGTACTCCTATATGCTTAATTTAGAGTTATTAATGTAACTTGAGTTGTGTTTAGGCTTGGGCTATATGTTTAGATTTTTAATACATTGTAAGGCTGCATGATGCGACTCTAATGATGATTTGAAAAAAGTTGCTTGAAAAGGCATGAGCTCTGCTTTGTTTTTTGTGCAGGCTGTACACACTTCATCAGTCTCTCATTCAACATTTAAGAAGCACTTGATAATGCCTCGACTGCCTGCTCCGAAGCACCTCTCATCTCACTCACATGGCTCTCCATCATGTGATCGGGTCTTTCTCACAGGCTACAAGTGAAGACAGACATCGGGGACGCAACTGTGCGCGTCCTTATCCAATTCCGAGGTGCATATTGAAGATATTGGAAGAGCTGACCACATTTACTTTTCGTCAGCCAACAAGATGAGTAGGCCTAACAAACAGCAAAAGCACTAGCCTATGTCAATCTACTATCCCTCATAGTACAAAAGTTGACCTATTCTATTCTGTGCGAGAAATAAATATTCCAACCATAGTCTGGGACAGTTGTGGGATGCGATAGATCCCAAACTAATACAACCACTAGCATAAAAAAAAAATTAGGCAGACGCAACAGATCAGAACGTTTATCTTAAAATGTTTATAAACTATTAGGCTATTTCTTCACATTATAAGTGCAGCAATGTGCACACGGCAGTAGGCTATAAGCACGAATGTTCCATTAGCGGAAAACACCATTATCAAAAGTGACCGCAAATGCAATTATGCATGTAATGCTTTTATTATAAAAAGGTGCATTTTTATGGCGAAAATGATCTCCCCAAACTTGAAATTTGCGCGCTGCTTACGTATGCCAGTTAGGCGCTACACCACTTGTAAAGCGGATTAATGTGCTTAATTTTAAGAAGCTATTTGGCCACTTTAGTTGTGATACAAACCTTATCAAAACACATAGGCCTATGGGTTAGGCTACATGAGGTGTGTGACTATGATTAGAAAAAGTCACAACAAAAAGGCATTGTTTCTTGCCTTAAGCTGGGCATCATTCATAAGTGATAATATATAATTCAAATGATAGGTTAATATTGTCACCCATCAGACTATTCTTGATTTAATCTTGTCTTTACATACAGTGGGGAAAAAAAGTATTTAGTCAGCCACCAATTGTGCAACTTCTCCCACTTAAAAAGATGAGAGAGGCCTATAATTTTCATCATAGGTACACGTCAACTATGACAGACAAAATGAGGAAAAAAAATCCAGAAAATCACATTTTAGGATTTTTTATGAATTTATTTGCAAATTATGGTGGAAAATAATTATTTGGTCAATAACAAAAGTTTCTCAATACTTTGTTATATACCCTTTGTTGGCAATGACACAGGTCAAACGTTTTCTGTAAGTCTTCACAAGGTTTTCACACACTGTTGCTGGTATTTTGGCCCATTCCTCCATGCAGATCTCCTCTAGAGCAGTGATGTTTTGGGGCTGTCGCTGGGCAACACAGACTTTCAACTCCCTCCAAAGATTTTCTATGGGGTTGAGATCTGGAGACTGGCTAGGCCACTCCAGGACCTTGAAATGCTTCTTACGAAGCCACTCCTTCGTTGCCCGGGCAGTGTGTTTGGGATCATTGTCATGCTGAAAGACCCAGCCACGTTTCATCTTCAATGCCCTTGCTGATGGAAGGAGGTTTTCACTCAAAATCTCACGATACATGGCCCCATTCATTCTTTCCTTTACACGGATCAGTCGTCCTGGTCCCTTTGCAGAAAAACAGCCCCAAAGCATGATGTTTCCACCCCCATGCTTCACAGTAGGTATGGTGTTCTTTGGATGCAACTCAGCATTCTTTGTCCTCCAAACACGACAAGTTGAGTTTTTACCAAAAAGTTCTATTTTGGTTTCATCTGACCATATGACATTCTCCCAATCCTCTTCTGGATCATCCAAATGCACTCTAGCAAACTTCAGACGGGCCTGGACATGTACTGGCTTAAGCAGGGGGACACGTCTTGCACTGCAGGATTTGAGTCCCTGGCGGCATAGTGTGTTACTGATGGTAGGCTTTGTTACTTTGGTCCCAGCTCTCTGCAGGTCATTCACTAGGTCCCCCCGTGTTGTTCTGGGATTTTTGCTCACCGTTCTTGTGATCATTTTGACCCCATAGGGTGAGATCTTGCGTGGAGCCCCAGATCGCGGGAGATTATCAGTGGTCTTGTATGTCTTCCATTTCCTAATAATTGCGCCCACAGTTGATTTCTTCAAACCAAGCTGCTTACCTATTGCAGATTCAGTCTTCCCAGCCTGGTGCAGGTCTACAATTTTGTTTCTGGTGTCCTTTGACAGCTCTTTGGTCTTGGCCATAGTGGAGTTTGGAGTGTGACTGTTTGAGGTTGTGGACAGGTGTCTTTTATACTGATAACAAGTTCAAACAGGTGCCATTAATACAGGTAACGAGTGGAGGACAGAGGAGCCTCTTAAACAAGAAGTTACAGGTCTGTGAGAGCCAGAAATCTTGCTTGTTTGTAGGTGACCAAATACTTATTTTCCACCATAATTTGCAAATAAATTCATTAAAAATCCTACAATGTGATTTTCTGGATTTTTTTCCCTCAATTTGTCTGTCATAGTTGACGTGTACCTATGATGAAAATTACAGGCCTCACTCATCTTTTTAAGTGGGAGAACTTGCACAATTGGTGGCTGACTAAATACTTTTTTTCCCCACTGTATAATAAATAATATATGTGCGAAATGTGTTTTGATTTAGAATGGACCATTATCATTCACCTGTCTCGAAACAGGGGCAGGGGAAAAAGACATGTCATCGCTGCACTTCAATAGTGAATGGAGGACACTTTTCCTGTGGTTCATTTTCATGCCAGCCAGGTAGGCTATACTCCTGTTGTAAAGATAAGCAATGTGCTTAATATTGGCTTAATATTAGGAAAGTTGAGAAATAAATATAGTAGGCCTAGCCTATAGAAAGCTGATGGGATCCTCCTCTTTTTAATAGAGGCCATCACTCTGTTTTCTCGTGCAATTGCATAGCCTATAGAAATGTTGAGCAACATGAGCTCACGGGCTCTCATTAAGTGTTTGATTAGATTTTCAAGAAATTTGCATTGATGTCAGAGTGATTAGAGGGACAATAAAGTGCTGAGTACCAGGCAGTTAGCAAGTTTGGTAGGCTACTAATGACCATCAGCAGCATCAGAGCTTGGAGAAGCCTAATTATCATTATTGTTATTATTATTATTATTATTGACTGCCTTCATGACTCGTGACCGCCATGTGGCGGTAATACGGTCACCGCAACAGCCCTACACACCAGTAGAAATCCACTTTTTCAAGCTGAAAGAAGATGGCCAGAGCTTACCCATGATGTTGAGCATCATGGGTCATCCTTTTTACGCTGCTGCTACTCTGTTAAGTATTTATGCATAGTCACTTTAACTCTACCCACATGTACATATTACCTCAACTACCTCAACTAGCCGGTGCCCCCGCACATTGACTCTGCAACGGTACCCCCCTGTATATATAGCCTCCCTACTGTCACTTTATTTTACTGTATATATAGCCTCCCTACTGTCACTTTATTTTACTTCTGCTCTTTTTTTCTCAACACTTTTTTTGTTGTTGTTTTATTCTTACTTTTTTTGTTTAAAATAAATGCACTGTTGGTTAAGGGCTGTAAGTAAGCATTTCACTGTAATGTCTGCACCTGTTGTATTCGGCGCATGTGACCAATACAATTTGATTTGATTTGATGTTGCACGACAATTTAATCCAATAAGTCATAGTTTTAGTAAAGTATGATATATTTGGGCTTGAAGTGACAAATCCGAACAGCCCACATCCGTGTGAATGCAGTGTCTTTTCCTATGATATGAAGTACAAATTGTTTATCCTACGTTTAATTTCAGGGCTGTGTTTCATTTGAATGTTACCACCCACCAGCATGGCATTGTTTATTAATCAGAAACACCTGCAAAGTTATTCCTCTTCGCGAAAGATGAGCCAAACAGCCTTGTGTCCACTTGGCAGCCTGAGCCATGGAGAAAAGTACAATATTTTCCCCTTTTTTTATTATCATAATCCATGCGATAATTTGTCAATTTTCACTTATTTTATAACTAGTCTATATTAAAAATACATAACATACCGGTCAAAAGTTTTAGAACACCTACTCATCATTCAACGGTTCTTCTTTAATTTTACTATTTTCTACATTGTAGAGAATAATAGTGAAGACATCAAAATTATGAAATAACACATATGGAATCATGTAGTAACCAAAAAAGTGTTAAACAAATGAAAATATATTTTATATTTGAGATTCTTCAAATAGCCACCCTTTGCCTTGATGACAGCTTTGCACACTCTTGGCATTCTCTCAATCTGCTTCATGACGTAGTCACCTGGAATGCATTTCAATTAAAAGGTGTGCCTTCTTAAAAGTTAATTTGTGGAATTTCTTTCCTTCTTAATGTGTTTGAGCCAATCAGTTGTGTTATGACAAGGTAGGGGGGGTATACAGAAGATGCTCTTTTACCAAATAGGGCTAAGTCCATATTATGGCAAGAACAGCTCAAATAAGCAAAGAGAAACGACAATCCATCATTACTTTAAGACATGAAGGTCAGTCAATCCGGAAAATTTCAAGAACTTTGAAAGTTCCTACAAGTGCAGCTGCAAAAACAATCAAGTGCTATGATGAAACTGGCTCTCATGAGGACCGCCACAGGAATGGAAGACCCAAAGTTACCTGCAGAGGATAAGTTCATTAGTTACCAGTCTCAGAAATTGCAGCCCGAATAAATGCTTCACAGAGCTCAAGTAACAGACACATCTCAACATCAACTGTTCAGAGGAGACTGTGAATCAGGCCTTCACTACTAAAGGACACCAATAAGAAGAAGAGACTTGCTTGGGCCAAGAAACACGAGCAATGGACATTAGACCGGTGGAAATTTGTCCTTTGCTCTGGAGTCCAAATTGGAGATTTTTGGTTCCAACCGCTGTCTCTGTGAGATGCGGTGTGGGTGAACGGATGATCTCCGCATGTGTATTTCCCACCGTGAAGCACGGAGGAGGTGGTGAAATGGTGTGGGGGTGCTTTGCTGGTGACACTGTCCGTGAATTATTTATAATTCAAAACACACTTAACCAGCATGGCTACCACAGCATTCTGCAGCGATATGCCATGCCATCCCATCTGGTTTGGGTTTAGTGGGACTAGCATTTGTTTTTCAACAGGTCAATTACCCAACACACCTCCAGGCTGTGTAAGGGCTATTTTACCAAGAAGGAGAGTGATGGTGCTGCATCAGATGACCTGGCCTCCACAATCCCCCGACCTCAACCCAATTGAGATGGTTTGGGATGAGTCTGACGGCAGAGTGAAGGAACAGCAGCCAACAAGTGCTCAGCATATGTGGGAACTCCTTCAAGACTGTTGGAAAAGCAATCCAGGTGAAGCTGGTTGAGAGAATGCCAAGAGTGTGCAAAGCTGTCATCAAGGCAGTGTGGCTATTTGAAGAATCTAAAAATCTAAAATATATTATGATTTGTTTAACACTTTTTTGGTCACTACATGATTCCATATGTGTTATTTTATAGTTCTGAAGTCTTCACTATTATTCTACAATGTAGAAAATAGTAAAAATAAAGAAAAACCCTTGAATGAGTAGGTGTTCTAAAACTTTTGACCGGTAGTGTATATATGACCATTTTATAAATGGTGTAATTGCATGATAGCATTTTACAAACCCGCTCCCCCCGTAGCCCTATGGTTTTGATCACTCAAGTTTTGCTTCACTACACGCTCCACTGCTTTGATTGGTGTAACGTTAGCAAGAAACCACAAGTGTTTAAACAGATAATGAAAAGGCACCCACGAAAGAAAATTCAAGGAACTTATAGTTAACAGTGCCTTCAGAAAGTATTCACACCTAATGACTTTTTCCACATTTTGTTGTGTTACAAAGTGGGATTAACATTTATTTTTTGTCAACGATCTACACAAAATACTCTTAATATCAAAGTGGAAGATTAATACTTTTTTTTATAAAAGGAAAATAAAACACGAATATATCCTGATTAGATAACTATTCAACCCCCTGCGCCAATACATGTTACAATCACTTTTGGCAGTGATTAAAGCTGTAAGTCTTTCTGAGTAAGTCTCTAAGAGCTTTGCATGCCTGGATTGTACAATATTTGCCCATTATTTAATTGTATTAATGAGTCAAGCTCTGTTTTATCACTTTTGGACAGCCATTTCAAGTATTGCCATAGATTTACAAGTCAATTTAAGTCAAAGCTGTAACTAGGCCACAGGAACATTCAATGTCATCTTGGTAAGCAATTCCAGTGTATATTTGGCCTTTTGTTTTAGGTTATTGTCCTGCTGAAAGGTGAATTTGTCTCCCAGTTTCTGTTGGAAAGCAGACAACCAGGTTTTCCTCTATGCTTAGCTCTATTTCTTTTAAGCCTAAAAAACTCCTTAGTCCTTGCCGATAACAAGCATACCCATAACATGGTGCAGCCACCACCATTCTTGAAAATATGAAGAGTGGTACTCGGTGATGTTGGATTTGCCCCAAACATAACGCTTTGTATTCAATTTCTTTGCAGTATTACTTTGTACCTTATTGCAAACAGTATGCATGTACAGGCTTCCTTCTTTTCACTTTGTCATTTAGTATTGTGGAGTAACTACAATGTTGTTGATCCATCCTCACCTATCTCCTATCACAGCAATTAAACTAACTGTTGGCCTCATGGTGAAATCCCTGAGCGGTTTCCTTCCTCTCCGGCAACTGATTTAGGAAGGGTGTCTATCTTTGTAGTGACTGGGCGTATTGATACACCATCCAAAGTCAAACGTTTATAACTGCACCATACTCAAAGGGATATTCAATGTCTGCTTTTTAAAAAATCCATCTACCAATAGGTGTCCTTTGCAAACCATAGTAAAACCTCCCTGGTCTTTGTGGATGAATCTGTGTTTGAAATTTACTTTTCGACTTGGGGACTTTACAGATAATTGTATGGGATACAGAGATGAGGTAATCATTTAAAATAATGTTGAACACTATTATTGCAAACAAGTTGTGTCCATGCAACTTATTATGGGACTTGTTAAGCAAATGTTTACTCCTGAACTTATTTAGGCTTGCCATAACAAAAAGGTTGAATACTTACTGACTGAAGACATTTCAGCTTTTCATTTTTTATAAATTTGTAAAAATGTCTAAAAACATAATTCCACTGACATTATGGGGTATTGTGTAGATCAGTGACAAAAGCTCTATTTAATCCATTTTAAATTCAGGCTGTCAAGGGGTGTGAATACTTTCTGAAGGCACTGTAATTTGAGGTGCGAATGATCATGAGCCAATCATTTCACTTCCCCTGTGAGAACCATGAGCACGGGCTGACTTCTTTAAGGACGGTGAATCATAACAATCTCACCAGTCTTGACAATCAATGCAAAACAATAAGATATAGGTTAGAATTCTTCGGAAGTATTTGTCTTATCAAATCAAGATGGGAACAAGCACAAGATCAGATAAGAACACTCCTTTCCCCCTTGGAGTCCACCTTTAACATCTCTCCCTTGCTCTCTCAATGCAGCATGGCATCTAAAATACTCACTCTCTTCCTGTCCTTTCTGTCTTTGTCTTCGGCCTTCTTCTCTTTGGAACGGCCCCGGGTATTCTCTGACTCTTTCTTGTCCGTCTCCCTCTCTCTGCTCTTGGACCGCGCGACCGAATTGTAGTTGATGTGGTGCTGTAAGGAATGAGCATACAAACAAACACAGACCAAAATAGATAAAAAATTACATTGCATGGCATTCTGTCCACTTACTGGAGGATACCTTGAAACGTGTGTGCTGAAATCTGCCTGTCCTCCTAAATATGTGTGTACCTATTACCAAGCCATTAACTTTAAAATATAAGCCCATATGCCCAGGCAGACCCTGTACATTCTACTATGTGTTGCTGATCATTTAGTGTAAACGAACCGCTAAGTGGCTGACAGTTAGTTCCTGGAGGAAAATCACTAGGAAATATAGAGCAGCTTCATAAACTGGAGATAGAAGAGAAAAAGAGATCGAAGAGCAGAGAATTCTGGGACCAAATCAAACACACCATGCGATCCTGATTCAGATAACAAATGATAAAATACACTTAAGAAAAATATAAACGCAACATGCAACAATTTCTACTAATTTTACTGAGTTATAGTTAATATTAGGAAATCAGTCAATTGCAATAAATTAGGCCCTAATCTATGGTTTTCACATGACTGGGATATGCATCTGTTGGTCACAGATATCTTTAAAAAGAAAGGTTTGCCCCATGCAGTGCGACATCTCCTTTGCATAGAGTTGATCAGGCTGTTGATTGTGGCCTGTGGAATGTTGTCCCACTCCTCTTCAATGGCTGTACGAAGTTGATGAATATTGGCGGGAACTGGAACACGCTGTCGTACACGTTGAGCCAGAGCATCCCAAACATGCTCAATGGGTGACATGTCTGGTGAGTATGCTGGCCATGGAAGAACTGGGACATTTTCAGCTTCCAGATCCTTGCGATATGGGGCTGTGCATTATCATGCTGAAACATGAGGTGATGGCGGCGGATGAATGGCACAACAATGGGCCTCAGGATCTCATCATGGTATCTCTGTGCATTCAAACTGCCATCGGTAAAAAGCAATTGTATTCGTTGTCCGTAGCTTATGCCTGCCCATACCATAACCCCACTGCCACCATGGGGCACTCTGTTCACAACGTTGACATCAGCAAACCGCTCGCCCACACAACGCCATACACGCTGTCTGCCATCTGCCCGGTACAGTTGAAACCGGGATTCATCCGTGAAGAGCAAACTTCTCCAGCGTGCCAGTGGCCATCCGTGGTGAGCATTTGCCCACTGAAGTCGGTTACGAAGCCGAACTGTAGTCAGTTCAAGACCCTGGTGAGGACGACGAGCACGATGAGCTTCCCATAGATGGTTTCTGGCAGTTTGTGCAGAAATTCTTCGGTTGCGCAAACCCACAGTTTCATCAGCTGTCCGGGTGGCTGGTCTCAGATGATCCCGCAGGTGAAGAAGCCGGATGTGGAGGTCCTGGGCTGGCGTGGATACACGTGGTCTGCGGTTGTGAGGCCGGTTGGATGTACTGCCAAATTCTCTAAAACAACGTTGGAGGTGGCTTATGGTAGAGAAATTAACATTCAATTCTCTGGCAAAAGATCTGGTGGACATTCCTGCAGTGAGCATGCCAACTGCACGCTCCCTCAAATCTTGAGACATCTGTGGCATTGTGTTGTGTGACAAAACTGCACATGTTAGAGTGGCCTTTTATTTTCCCCAGCACAAGGTGCACCTGTGTAATAATCATGCTGTTTAATCAGCTTCTTGATATGCCACACCTGTCAGGTGGATGGATTATCTTGGCAAAGGAGCAAGGCTCACTAACAGGGATGTAAACAAATTTGTGCACAAAATTTGAGAGAAAGCTTTTTGCGCGTATGAAAGATTTCTGGGGTCTTTTCTTTCAGCTCATTTAACATGAGACCAATAGTTTACATAGTGTTTATATTTTTGTTCAGTGTAGTATAATGGAACATCACAAACATTTTAACAAGATTGACACTACAAAGTTAAACTCTATCCCTAACTCGGTGGTCAGAGGAGAAGTAAGGTGTATCATCATCAGTATTCAGACACCAAACAAATATCAATACATCTCCCTCATCAACAACTAGGTCACCAGTGACTGCAGCTCAGTCAAGAGAGCATAGATATCATCCCAACAACTTCACAGTGAACCATGAGTCTGGACTGTGGGCACTGCGGGCGGTAGATCAAAATAGCAGACTAGCACTGGCCACTGACAGCAGAGCACTGCTACCTGTGCGCTGTCTAACTCGATACAAATTCAACAAACCAACCGTGTACCTGCTGTATGAATTATTCATCTAGACCATCTCTAGCTCAGTCTGCAGGGGGAGAGAGGGAGAATCTAGACAGAGGAACAACTGTGCTATGGCTACTGATTTGAGCGCAACCCAATACATATGGACTAAGGCTTATAGGGGTTTTGGTGCTGAAAAGGAATGTCAGGCTTTGGTCTTAAAACGAGCCAAAAAAACTACAGCTTAATAAAGACTAACTGTTTCGCTTTAAACGAATATCAGAAATCAATATGGAACAGAGGCGGATGGATGAAGGTGTGTGTGTGTGAGAGAGAAAAAGAGAGACAGGTCTGTAATGTGGGCTCAATAGAGGATTACTCTCTCCTTCTCATAGTGTTTTCACAGCACATCACACGCATAGCTAATGAGTCTTCCGCCCGGGCAGGCATCAGAGACAGCCTTAGAAAGTGATCACAGGCAGAGGAAGAAAAGCCGCCTGCTTAAAACAATCAGGACCTTTTCACACAACAGTCTGCCGTCCTGGACATCTCTCTAATCTTTCCCATGACTCCACTGAACTCATCAAAACTTAGTGTGGAGGTCTGGCTGCCTGGCACAGAGCGGACTTAAACAGGCATGCCTAAGGTGATATCTCAGGTTTTACTATTCAGCAATGACTTCTTATGCAAGTCAGATTTATTTGGACACTGTCTGCAAAATGGTACATTTTCACATTCAATAAGTGTAATCATCCAAGTACTTCTAACTGACCCCCTCCTCATAGCACTTGGAGAAAGAGAATGAAGATAACAGTCAAGGTGAATAGTGATAGAGTAGTGTTTAGGAGGAGTCCAAACCTTGGATGCAGAGTCCTTGGGTTCGTTGCTATTGTCCTGTAGGAATGAATGGAGATGACAGATGAGCTGGGGGGGGGGTTGTCAGACAGCAGGTCAGGAGAGAGTCGGGAGGAGGGGGGTTTCAGGGGCTGGACGGACCGACGTCACACTTCCTTCCCCCTTGACCTCTGACCTTCAAGGACTAAGGCTTTCACAAGGTTATTAAAAGAGAGGAGAGTTCATTTATCTTTAACAGGGGTCATCTCATCAGCTTTACATTAGATTAGAAAAACCCTGAGAAGTGAGATGAAAGTGTGTGATTTTTTTCTACAAAAGATTCTCTGGGATTAAATGCAGCATCTCAAAGAGGCCTACAGAACACTTTGTTTATAGTGCATGTGGTGTAAACTAACAAAACAACTGAACTGAGTGTGTGTGTGTGTGTATCTGACAAATGAATTGAATTTCATGTGTGCTCTGCTCTCCTATGTTTTAGCACTCTGTTGTTGTCACTTACAGTTGAGAATGGATAAGACACAGGGAGCCTATCTCTCTGGTGGTAGTAAACATTAAGACCTATCACAAGCTTCAAGCGGTTTAGGCAACGCTCCAGCAGATCCAGAAGGCTTCGCCCACACTTTCTCTCTCCCTCTCGTGCTCTCTGTGGCGGTAGGCAGGCTTTATTTTCCTCCTGTACTTTTGGCCGGTGTAAAACTGAGGCTCTGCCTCTCCTCTCTTGCTCTCCGTGGGCCTGGGTGCTGGTGGTGCCTGGGGTTCCCACTGCGCGTGTGATAGGGTGGTAGGGGTGATGAGGGGGGTTGGTGGTTGTAGGTGGACCACAGGAGCGACTGACTGTGTACACATCTTGAGTGGAAGCGTAGGTACAGACTGAGGCTGCATGCGGGCCTTTTGAACAGATCAGAGCTAACAGCTAGCAGCAGATACCGAGACTTCTTCTGAAGACACTGTGCGACTCCGAACTCAGCCCACCACCCCTGCTGGATTCCCGCAGATTCAAAGGAAAATAAAAACACGTCACACCACTTCAACCAAGAAATCTTCTCAGCTTGCCGGAAAATGGGGAAAAAAAACTCTTAATCTTGGGTGCTATTTTGAACTGGGAAAATACCAGGGGGATCTTAGAGGGGGAAAAAATCCAAATAAATCTTCTTTTCAGCTTGCCAGCAAAAAACGAAAAATCTCATGACTTTGGAAGCAATTTTTTACTTGAGGAAAAATATCACTCTCAAAAAAAGAAAAAGGGTGGGGAATACAGGAACACATATTCCTCTCTTCTCCAAGGCACTTTTACTGCTTTCCTTCACATTAAAATAAATTAATATTTCAAATAATCGATATATACATTATTCTCTTGGCTAAGTCCTTGATGATTATCCCCACTCAGGAAATATATTAAGGAAAAGTCCAAATGGAATTATTTTCAAACTCCCATGGTTTACGAAGGTGATTCCAGACGGGGCTTTCCTGTGTGTATGAGAACTCTCCTTGGTGATCTTGAGGGCCGATGGAACACGCAACAGTTGGGAACGATCCGGCAGAAAGGGAAGAAACACGGGCTCAGCTTTCCTCAGGCCATACTAACCTTAAGAGAGGAAGAGTGGGATGGTGAAGAGTGGGTATCGAGTTTTCGCCTTTTGTGATCTGGAAAAAAAACAGGAGGATTAAATTAATTTCTAATTTCAACTGGCACATTCAAACTAATAGCTCCAATTACCCCTTGACAACCAGCAGAAACAGTATAAGTGCAGAGCCAGTGTTGGCGGTAAGGTTGCTTACCCCTCTCAGATTCAGCAGACTCAGATCGGGGAACTGGAGACTTGAGGGACACAGACACAGCACTCTTGTCTCCTCCCTTCTCCTTGATCTTGGGCTCCTTGGCGCCAGTGTCGCGCTCCCTGGACAGCTCCTTGGGCTCTCCGTTGCCGGCTTTGGCCTTGTTGTCCTCTTTGCTGCTCTTCTCCTCCGCCTTCTGCTTGTCCCGGTCTGCCTTGGGCATCTTCTCCTTACCCTCGCGTGGCGCCCGCTCCTCCTTGCCACCTGCTCCTCTCTCGTCCCTCTGCTTCTCCCTCCGGCTCTCCCCCTTGGTCTCCGGTGTGCTGCCTGGAGTCTTCTCCTTCTTCTCTTTCTTCTCCTTCCCGCTCTTTTCCTTGTCATCCCTCTCTTTGAAGGCTTTGGTGCTGCGAGGGAAACAGAATGGACATGGTTCAGAGTTCAACATTAACATGCAACGGATGTGCAGATAAGCAAAAGCCAAGAATGATTCAACTTTCTCTTTTAATAGTCATTTAAGAGTCATTCTTTAATACCTGGATAGAATCATACATGAGGCAAAACTTCAGATGTCTAGTTTTTATATCCACCAGTTCAAAGTGCTGTGTTAGATTCCAATCTGGGGATTCACTGACTCACTAATATTCAAACAATTGATTCTCTTTCCTGTTTTATTCAGCCTTTTTAAAAACATATTCATGAGCAATAGCGTAATAGTTGAGAACAGTAAATAAATGAATAAATCTATATCTAGTTGTTTCCCAGCCCCAGCGCTGTTTGGCTGCTGTTGGCTAGTCTCCATGCCTACCTGTTAGGAGCACCATTCCCGTTGCTGGTGGTCACTTTGGCCGCTGTGCTGTTGGCTTTGTTCACTGGCTTCGCCGCCCCCTGAGATTTATCCTTGGATCGGTCTATCAAAACATGAAGCAGCAACAGCATGAACACAATGGCCCTTTCAATAAAACACATTTCCTCATGCTAATTAAGATTCTAAACACCTGTCATATTGTGTGACATGTAACCACAAGGGAAATATCATTGTCAGGGGGAGGAATGTTCTAATACTTTCCTCTAATATTATGACAGAAGGCCAGACCCAGTGCATACTGGTTGGATCTCCCCCACTCACCAGCGTCCTCGCAGGCTCCCTCCTCAGTCTTGCTGGTGTTGGTGGTAGGCTTGGCTGTGGTGCCAGGGCCATTCAGCTGGCTGGCAGTGGTGGCGCTCCGCACCGGTTGCTCCTTGTGGTGGAACTCATTCTCAGGGACCATGTGCACCTTCCTGCCTTTCAACTGGCCAGAATAGCTGTAAGATGCACAGAGAGTTTACACAAGGTACAGGCAGGGAAATCACACAGCATCACACCCCATACACATGCCAAACTAAAACACCCATAGACACACCACAGCTACAAAACACTACCACATCGGCAATTAATAATAATTATAACATCTCTCCACTTCCACACACACCAGGGTTTCCGTTAGCCGGTAATGGCTGGCTTTTGTCTGATAATTTTTTTTTTTTTTTAAAGACGATGAATAACATTGGTGCCAGCCAATTGTCTGGGGGAAGAAGAAAGCATTCCATTGCAAAATAATGCTTGATAGCCTATTAATTGATGGAAATACCAGTTGATGTAAAATACATTTGACTGGTCATGATTATCGGTCTATAGGTTCATGTGCACAATTTAGTGGAATCTCGTTACCTGTATAAAACACACCTGGGAGCCAGAAATCTTTCTGATTGAGAGGGGGTCAAATGCTA
This sequence comes from Coregonus lavaretus, assembly GCF_964263955.1. Lineage (NCBI taxonomy): Eukaryota > Metazoa > Chordata > Actinopteri > Salmoniformes > Salmonidae > Coregonus > Coregonus lavaretus. The sequence goes on from NC_140002.1 coordinate 31,249,018, forward strand.
ATTTCCCTCATTAAAATGCAAATCAATTTATAACATTTTTGACATGCGTTTTTCTGGATTTTTGTTGTTGTTATTCTGTCTCTCACTGTTCAAATAAACCTACCATTAAAATTATAGACTGATCATTTCTTTGTCAGTGGGCATACGTACAAAATCAGCAGGGGATCAAATACTTCTTTCCCTCACTGTATATTAGTTATCACACGCGTACAGAATACAGATACAGAGCCTTTGAGTGGAAAATCAGTCAGACGGTGCAAGAGCTGCTGCTGCAGCATCTTGAGGTGCTTTCAAGGCAACTGGGAACTCTGGAAAAATACAAGGTCAAATCATGACGTCAGTGATCTTCAGGTTGGAAAGTCGGAGCTCTAGAAAGAGGCCTGAGTTCCCGAGTTGGAATTCCAAGTTGAATGACCGTTCAAAATATTTTTCCCAGTCGGAGCTAGTTGTCTTGAACACACTGAAGTCGGAAGTCTGAGATTTCCGAGTTCCCAGTTGTTTTGATTTTTTTTAAATACATTTTAGTCATTTAGCAGACGCTCTTATCCAGAGCGACTTACAGTTAGTGAGTGCATACATTTTACATACGCTGCATCAAATGGCAATGGAAGGCAGGCTTGATCAGCGCGTCACACACAACTTTGCAATGAGCTGGAGGCAGTATGCATTTTGAAAACCAATACTTAATTGTTTGAAACCTGAACGTTTTAATACGAGGCATGTCTTACCTTGCTTCAAAGTAGCCTATTAGATCTCCTCTCTTTCTACATTTCTAACAGATATTTTAATCTCTGTCACATGAAACTGCTCGCATGTGCATTGCCCTTTTGACAACAGTGTTTTCATGCTAATTACAGTATGGAACGTACATTTGTGTGTAACCTGCTGCTGTGATTATAATGTGAAGAAATAATAGTTTAACATTTTAAGCTAAACATTCTGATCTGTTGCATCAGACTCATTGCTTTTTAACGTTTATTTTTATGTAGCATAGGCCTACTGGTTGTATGAATTTGGGATCTATCGTCCCACAACTGTTCCAGGGTCTGTTTGGAATTGGCAATTTCTTTCTCGACAAGCTGACCAATAGAATAGGTAGCCTAAACTGTTCTACTATAGTACAAAGGCTAGTGATTTTGTTGTTCATTACTCGTCTTGTTGGCTGACGAAAAGTAAATGTGGACAGTTGTTCTAACACGTTCAAAGTGCACATCAGAATTTGGTAAGAAGGACCGCACATCGTTGCATCCTCGACTTGCATGTCCTGGTAATATGAGTTACCCTATTCTAAATGTGATTTCTGTCATTTTGAGCAAGGTGGGTGGAAACCCACCAAATGCATATAGGTCCGGTATATTTCTCAAATGTCTGGTAAATTAAAATGTTGCCGGTCAAATGTCCGGTGCCACATTTTCCAAACAGAAACCCTAACACACAAACACACACACATACACAGGGGATCAGTGTGTGTCTCTAAGTGAGGATTTGACAGGTACATCCCGTAAAGCTCTGTAGAGGATTATGTTTGTCTGTTTAGCTGTCTCCAGTGCTTTACAGCTGCACCACATGACTGACGGAGTCCCAGGCTGTAGGGCAGACAGCCAGGCAGCTATACTAGACCCACACCTTAATGAATGATCAGCTCTCATTACCCCATCAGCTCCTTAAGCATCATCCTCTACTACTGACCTCAAGACAAAGTACCTAGATCACTTATCTGATCTCACAAATCTGTTTAGATAATCCACAACAAGTACTTCCCATTGTAAATAACATCTGGATAAAAGTACAACTCAACCTTCCCTAAAGATAATTCATCCAATACTACTTCATCTATATCACTGTAGTTCTTCTGCATGAAAAGTACACACCTCCATTTAACACCACCCTTAGTGGGTACTAGCTACACAACGAACTGACAAACCTAACAGCAAAACACTTGTCACTTGCGCCCAACAATTAACTAAAACCCCACAATGCTAGTGAACTGTCTGTGATTGTGCTGCACTGCAAACAACATGGCTGGTGGACTCCGTGTTACCCCATGGCCAAGGCATAGAGGTCTGGCCTCTTCTCCTTCTCCTCCAGACAGATCTTGTGGACGCGGCACTCCAGCGCCTGGCCCAGGTTCAGCACTTTGGGGTAGCAGGGCAGGATCTTGGTCAGCACGATGAGGATGTTCCGGATGTGGGTGTACTCCCCCGTCTCCAAGCAGTGGACTGATGCCTGGAGGGCACAGAGGGAGAGAGGGGAGGAGGGGTGTATTGTTACTGCCCTGACCTCTGATTATACTGTACATATACAGAGGAGACCGGACTCTTCATGTTTGAGGAGCTTCTCACCCAGAGCGGGTACAATTTCCTGCTAGCATTGTCTGTCACGTTTCTTTTCAATTAAAGTATTACATTCTGAACAATGGCGGTAATACAGTCACCGCAACAGCCCTACTGTTGTTGTCGTCACCTTCTGTTGCATTACTCAACAAGTGTTTCAATAGCAGGATATCCTCAGATTAAAAAATCAACAGGCTTGGCTCTAGATTATACCCATCTATGTATACTTTACATTGTTTGTGAGATCAGACATCACTATAACCCAAGTGTTCATATTCAAAGTTGCTTCCATTTCTGCGCATCTAATTTGTAAAATTTCAACTGTATTAAATTCGTACTTTTTTCAATTCCACAAAAAATTTAACACCCATCAAAATATCTTTATTCTCTTTCTTGTGATGTAAGTGTCAAGACTGAGTCTCCTGAGTGGCGCAGTGGTCTAAGGCGCTGCATCGCAGTGCTAACTGTGCCACTAGAGATCCTGGTTCGAATCCAGGCTCTGTCGCAGCCGGCCGCGACCGGGAGACTCATGGGCGGCGCACAATTGGCCCAGCGTCGTCCAGGGTAGGGGAGGGAATGGCCGGCAGGGATGTAGCTCAGTTGATAGAGCATGGCGTTTGCAACGCC